>NW_020665057.1:6610984-6744671 GCF_002925995.2 Terrapene triunguis | reverse complement strand
CAAACTTTCCTCAATTTTAATCTGTTTATTTTTCTTTTTTTAAATTGTCAGGAATAAAAATACATATCTGATGTGCATTATGAAAACCACCCTGCTTGGTTCCGTTGGAACTAAGCAAGAAAAGTCTGTACTTTTAAAGAGGGCATCACTATGGCTAAATCCTGGTCCCACTGAAGTCAAAGGAAAAGCTCTTACACAAGACTTTGGCCCTAAATTAAACTTATTTCACACCTGCATCAACTATGAGAGTACTATCTATATTCAGCAAGATAAGGCTGTGAATACACTTTGGTACTGAAGTTTGTGTGAAATCATATGCCAAAATGAACTAACAAGGCTGTGAGAGAAAGTGAACATGTGTCCAGCTGCTTATTCTTTCCATATGAACTTCACTTGGTGCATTCTCTTCAGTGGAATCAATTAATCAAGCATTATAATTTGAACACACTGAAGGAAAATGCATGGGGGGATTTATATACGGGTGTCTGCTATCAGAAAAAGCCATTCAAAAAATGAGTCTAAGTGAACCCATTCCTGTGTAATTCTTAGAAACCAGAGTGTGTGATGATGATTTAGTAAACATCTGTGACTCAGTGTCTAAAGTAAGATTATGACAGTCTCTTGGAGAAGTGTTACTAACTACAGAACTTCAAGAATTTTCCTGGCCAAAAGATCACATGCTCAGTCAAACATCACGGGAAAATTAATGATGACCTTAAGTGTTTCCATGATTTTTTTCCCAATTCAAAAGCCGTATTTTGGTACAAATAACTGGCATGTTTTTATTTACTAATAGCTTTGACAATTCACACTACATAACCTGAATTAATTGATATTTTAGCTTTACAGAGCCAGATTCTCTATTGCACTCATCTTACATTGGGTATAGTGAAATGTATGTATATGAGAGGTGTCAGGAGCCAGATACAGCTCCCTGAAATTGCCCCAGTCTCAGTCCCACTGCATGTTAGAGATGACAGCTGGGTATTGTTCCCTAGGGGCCAACTACTAGCTGAGGACAGCCAGAGCACATCCTGCTCCAACCACTCCCTCTCCCTGCCCTGACACGTCTCCTGACATGTCCCTACAACATGCCTGTGAGGAGGGAAGCAGAGGAGCCAGCTCTGTTGGCTATGTCTGCTGGGGTCTTTTGCCATGCTGGGGGGAAGCTTGGCAATAGACACAGTAGAAGTTTCCCTTCCCTTTGCACCACACCGAGGCTGAGAATCTGCCCCCATTTTATTTATTTGAATATACATGAACATTAAGGGGCGCCACTATGTACTGTATGTATACTACGGAAAGCTAATGTTTAAAAACTTAAGCATTTGAAGGTGTGGAAATGGATGGTGGACAGAAGCTAAATACATATTCAGAATGTAAGTGCACAATTTGTAGTTTGTTTTTACCTATAGGGACCACAAAATAATAGTAACTGTTGTTTAAAAGCCCACGGTATAAAAGGTTTTCAATAGTTTTTGGTATTGCGTATTACACACCTAGATGTTTGGTGTACCAACTGTGCACCAATTCTCTCACTGTTGCATAAGTCACAGGTATCAGTGACAGTAGTTTCTACAGTTTTGTGGAGTGAACTAAGAAACATGTACTGTAGAGAAAATATTGGATCCCAAAATTGCTCAGACCCAGATTCTGCCACCCTCATTTCAATGGCGCAACTAACCATGTAAGTTACTAATCAATGTTAAGTAAGAGTAGCAGAATCTGGCCCTTAATAAACAACAAGATGGTATTAAATTTTATTTCTTACAGGAAATGGAAATGATATTGTGGGTGTTTTGCATAGTACTGACCACACTTGTCTGTACTATAGGATAAATACCAGTGGATCAAAAATCTAAAACCATAAATAATATAGCTATTGGAAGTTTAATGGAAATTATTTGTAAATCTGTGATTTGTAACAGATTTGTAATCTGTAGTAACTAAGGAAAGTCAAGATTTGGAATATATTTTAACCATTCAAGAAAAGGAGATAAGCTTTATTAAAGGGTTAAAGGAAGCTGACAGATATTTAAGAAGTTATGAAAAGCAAGGGACATAATTAAATTAAGCTTTAAAAATATCGATGAGCATTAAAGACTTGGTAATGGGTTGCAGTGTTTTGATGCATAAGACTTTCACGTGTGGAGATCTGGATTCAGATTTGTCTGAAGTCACAAATGAAAATAAATGGGTTGGTGGTCTCAGTCTGGTCCTTTTGGACATTTGTCTATCTCAAACTTTTGCATACATCTTGGCAAAGGTTTACATGCCAAGCAGTCTTTATTCAGGAGTGTGGGACTGAAATAGAATGATCTGCACTAACAGAGCTGTGTGGGGAAGATTGCACAGGATCTGGCTGAACTACATACATTCTTGACAGTTTTATTGACCCCATCACTTTAACAGAACTGAAATTTACACAATTGTATTTTTTTAAAAGAAAAAAAATACAGTTGTGCTTATTCATCATTGTGTCATTCACATATGATTGTAGTGTGGTTGTCCTTACCAAAAGAAAGTGTTCCCCGATTACCCACATAAAGAGCCATATTCACTGGTATGCTCCAACTGCTTTGCATTGCTCTGCGATACAAAATAGTGTAAACTTGGTTTATACCTGGGCCATTAAAACTGGGTTTATGGACATTTTGCATCACCAGAGAAAAGCAGTTAGAATTTACCGGTGAATTTGTCCCTAAATGTATCTCTTTTGTACATATTCCCAATTGTTCCTTGATTTACTATCACTGTCCAATGTGAATAGTCTTTTTTCCTCTCTTACATCATTACTAGACTAGTTAGAATTTTTTTCTCTCTAAAGTTCAGACTTTTGATGAAAAACAAAACAAATTTTAATTAAATGTATTTTGGGAGGGCTGTTTTCCGGCCAGTTCTTATCATTAACCTTTATTTATAGTTGGTTTTGGTTCCAAATCCCTTGGCCCTTGGTTTTTAATCCGTCCTTAGGGAAACTCTCACTGAAGTCCCGGGAGTCCACCTGAGTAAGGACTGAGTAAAAACCAAGTAAGAGATTCAATATTTATCCCATCATGTTCTACTGCATTATTTGTTCCTTAGGCTACATATATTTAACTTCTTTAACATTTTATCTTACAAATCCCTGGTATCATTTGGCTGCCTTTTTTGAATACTTCATATCTTCTAAACCAAAGAAAGAGCTGGTGATTAAACAGTGTCATTCTTTTATTAGCTCTTGGGTGGCATATGTATTTATTTGTGGTACAATGGACAAAAGTTCTCCTTTGGAGTCTCACAGGATGTCTTGACTTTAATATTCTGCTCTCCTGGCAGAATGGTGGGATCAAAATTCTCAATGCAGATCGAAGGAGAATTTTGTCCACTGTCAACCATCAGCAGCTACACTGTCATCATAAAATTAAAGGAAAACATTGTGGGTTTTATTTATTTAGATTAATAATATTTTCAACTCTCTTTCAAATATTTGCTTTAATTCTTAATATGTTTTTTTTTAGCTCCTGGGTAAAAAGTGTCTATTTCTTCCTGTGAGGTGAGGACATTGCATAGTTTGTATGTATCAATATCCATTGATGATAGAGAGTTATGGGACAGTGGCCTTCTGTTTCTTCAATTAGTTTCATTCCATTTTTAAACAACCAATGTTTAAATGTTTTTCACATCAATAAGGTCATAGAGATGCTGTGAACATTAGCACTGAAGGTTATGTCCACGCAGTGATAGACCTCTTGAAGCTTTTAGCATTCCTGTTAACTAATCAGAAGTGTAGTTCCTTTTTGCATATGGCACCTCCACATGCATAATGAATGTAAAATTGGCTAAGCTTTCAAGTTTCACTTGCTTCTTTTTTAATTTTAAATCAATCAGTTTGCTCTCTTCACTGGGCCACAAGATCCAAGAAAAGGACAGGATTTTTATCCTTGTATATTTTTTGTGTGAACTCAATTCTCATGAAAGATGCTGGATTAACAGACCCCATTTATCAACAGCAAAGGTAGCAGCAGAAGAAGCTTCCCCGTACTGCCCTGCCAATGTGCCTTGAACTTGTCCTAGAAGGACTGGTTCTAGGGATGAAAGGCTATTTCCATCTCTCTCTCCCATTCAGTCGTTGGGGTAAAATCCTGCCCCACTGAAGTCAGTCGGAGTACTGCCACTGATCTCAATGGGGCCAAGATTTTACTTTGCATTGCTGCTGAGACTGCTGCTAAGTTGCTATTCAGTGGAAGATTTGTTGGTGTTTTTTGTGATGTGAACTGAGGCCACCAAACCAGCATAGACCACCCAAACAACTATCAGACAGTAAAATCTTTCAGTCACTAATGAACTGGGATGGGTATGATGCTGTAACCTACAGCAGGAGTTGAAAGGCTCCATATATCCTGTTACTAATCCCCAGAGGCATCTAGTCCTTCAGGCATTCCTATTCTTAACTAATTGGCAAAATTAACTGGTATAGTTAGAGCTAAAAATGAGTAGCTGGAGAAAAGGCCTGAACTGATATTGCCAAAGACTGAGCAGAAGTGGAAGAACAAGGAAGTAGGGGTGAGACCATGTCCAGTTTCTATTCAAATCTCTTCGCTCCCCTCCCTTCACCTTCTCTACATCAAAGTTAAACTCCTGTTTCTTGGCTTCAAAGCTCTGCACAAGCTGACTCTTGCCTACCTCTCTGTCCTTGTCTCTTTTCATGTGTCCTATTGCCATCCGAAATGCATGATTTACTGTCCTTTCCACCTCCCAGGCTTGGCTGTGTGGCATCTTATATAGAACCTATTTCCTGACTTAGTTTGCAATGCCTCCTCCCTCTCTTTCAAATCCAGCCATCTGTGTGTGTGTGAAAGAGAGAGAGCGCACACACATGAATTAAGGAATAAACTTAAGTAATAACCCTCCTCCCAGAACTAACAAAGTGAGTGCTGAACACCACAACCCACTCAATAACTTGGTTTTGTTGCATCATTGCAGGGATTTTGTCTGTTTAGTTGTTCTTCGAGTGTCTAACAGTTTTGTGCTATCTAAATAATAAACCATACACGATAAGAAGAAAAAACATTTACAAGATAAATAGTTTAAAAAAAAAGTATTTAAAAGTAGTACTGGGAAATCTAATGGAAAACGAAAAGGTAGAAACATGCAAATATTGTCCTAAAAATATAACTTCGCTTCCAATGACGTTAAATTCCAGTGGAATTACCTACTGGTAGCTAATACATATATGTTAGGTGTAGGGCATATCATATTAATATTCTATTATACCTAGCATGTGGGCAGTTATGTTAACTGAGTTATATTATTTCTTTCCCACAATTCTGTCCACTTTGCTAACTTATGTCAAGAGATCTATATCCCACAATGCTCTACAAAGCCAGTTGGCATTAGCAAATATAAAGCGTGTCAAAGGCAAGATACATTTGTTCTATATCCTAGTACAGGTACCCTCCTGGGCAACCAGTTTGAAACGTAGCATCCAAAACAGAGATAAGGAAAGGTACAGAACAAGAAGTCAAGGAACTGGTATGAACTGGGGTGTTGGATCTTAGGTGATACATAAAGTTCTTTCTAACTTGTAAGCAACCATTAAGCAAGTCCATTAATGGCTATTAGCCAGGATGGGTAAGGAATGGTGTCCCTAGCCTCTGTTTGTCAGAGGGTGGTGATGGATGGCAGGAGAGAGATCACTTGATCATTACCTGTTAGGTTCACCACTCCCTCTGGGGCACCTGGCATTGGCCACTGTTGGAAGACAGGATACTGGGCTGGATGGACCTTTGGTCTGACCCAGTATGGCCATTCTTATGTTCTTAACCATGCTCTAAATGTAAGTGGTTTGGGGATTTTTGGGAGCACACCCTTTGAATACGGTGAACTGAACCGCACTGCAAGAAACTGCTTCCCAGGCGGATTGGTACTGTATTATGTCTGTATTGTACTGTTAATGATTTTTATCAATAAATTGGCTGCTTGGTTATTTGGTCTCGATTTTTTTTTCATAATGAACCACAAGTGCAGTCAATCATTTGGCTTTACTGTTAATCAACACTACTTTATTTCTTCATTTCATCCTGTTAAAGTACAGGACTATCCAAGCCATGTCTATGTTACAAAAAGCAAACACTGCATTAGCAGTCCCAGATTTGCTTGTGGTTTCAGATATTTCTTTGGTCATATTCCACAAAATATTTTTAAAGTTTTATGGATAACTTTAGCAAGCTAAGTACATCTCCATCTGCAAGGTTGGAAAAGAGAACCTAAACACAGCACACCAAATTTGACTCTGGTGTAATTACACTTACTTTAATGACATTACACCAAAGATTAAGTTAGTTTATTGTGTTGATTTAAATAAATTCCTAAAGTTGGCACTGAAAGTTAACTATAGTGTGTAACACAAGTTAACAGTGAAGGGGATAGCACTTCAATGTAATTATTTTAAATATGAATAGATGTAGAGGACAATGATTCAGTTTGATTTTTTTTCTGTAATTTCTGAATACATTGTGGGTGTCGATAATATTTTGCATGCCTGGTTTTACAAAATGATATATGAGAGTTAACTCTATTGGAATTAATAAACGTAACCTGAGGTATTTTGCCTTACAAAATATATCTACTGTGTAAATAGAAGCAGGGCTTGGAAATCCCACTGATAAACCATAAATTGCTAATGCTACAATAAAAAATAGTGTTTAAGGGTGTATCAGTCATACCTGATAATGTTTTCTTTGTGTGCTTTCCAACCATCAGCAGAAGCTGCTTTCACTTTTTCAAGACTTTTTTCCTGCTTTACTCAATTTTGGCATATCAGGAAGATAAGATGCAGGCCCTTTCTCTCTACCAAAACCAGTTAACCATTAACATATTTTATACATGATCATGAAAGAGACGTTTTTAGTTCATTTAGCCAGGCTGTATTTGTATATATTTTTTAAAAGAATTGAAATACTGTTATGAAAATCTCTGGCCCAAACTGAGAGGAGCTTTGAGGTTATGGTTTGAATCTCGTTTGATTTCTTCAGGGTCTATGGATGTGTGTTTGTGATTTCACTTTGGTTTTTAGTTGACTATTCAACTTTTGAGTGTTTCTGTCATGCTCCTGCTTCCTTGGCATGGCTGCTCAATTCAAAGCCTCCTCAGAACTTGTGATTCATCAGTGAATTCTTCATCAGTGATACCAGCATTTCCAATTATCTCGCTGTGACACTCTGTACCTCAGAGCTGCACCCTGAAACCCCCATGTTTACCTGTCATATAATTATATGTTTTGTACTAAGTATGCCTTGTGAGGTATCATTTTAAAAGTCTTAATCTGTTGAACATTGATAGCCTATTGGATTGTATGTGCTATCATTATATGTGAGGATAGAATGTATTGCTGTAAATGTTCCTGAAATATGTTATGAGTTTGGGAACATCCACAACCAGCCTTTCATGTTCAACAATGGAGTAGCCAGACATGCTGATGGCCCATTAAAGGGAATCCACTTTCCGAGAAAACTTCTCAGAGCAAGGACAGAGACAATGGAGACTGTTTAACCAAAGGGGGCGGATCCCTGTCACAGCAAAAGATCTTTCCAGCCGCTAGAAGAAACTATAAAAGAGGGAAAGTGACATCATCACTTGGCCTCTCCCCTCCCCCCAACTCAACACCTGGAAACATGTCTGGAGGACAAAGACTTTGACCTGGGAGAGGGTTTAGTTTGTAGAACTCAGACTGCGAATTTATATTATTTCTTAAGTAACCAACTTTGACTTCTATGCCTGCTCCTTATAATCACTTAAAATCTATCTTTCTGTAGTTAATAAATCTGTTTTATATTTTACCTATAACAGTGTGTTTTGGTTGAAGTGCTTGGGGAATCTCAGCTGAGATTTCCCAAGGCTAGTGTATGTCCCCTCCAGATCAAGGGAGGGGCGGACTGAGTAATGAATTTACACTGGTCAGGCTTCTGACCAGGGCATGACGGAACAATTCTGGAGGGCAAGGCTGGGGAGCTGGGGGGAATTGACTGGAGACTCTCTATAGATGGTTCATGAATGGCTGAGAGATCATTCATGTAACGCTGCTGCATATGTCCAGTGATGAGCTCTCAAAATCCTAATAACCGGTTCCCTACCGGGCCCTCGGTGGCACTTTGGCGCGGGGGGGGGGGGGGGGGAGGGTGGCCTTCACTCGCTCTGGGTTTTTGGTGGCATTTCGGCGGCGGGTCCTTCACCCAGAGCGAGTGAAGACTCCCCCCCCGCCGAAGTGCCGCCGAAGACCCGGTAGGGAACCGCACGGTGAGTACAAGCCCCACGTGCCTGTCTCCCCCTCCAATCCGACCCCAACCCACTTCCTGCCCCCGACTGCCCCCCTCAGAACCCGCAACCCATCAACCCCACCCCGCTCCTTGTCCCCTGACCACCCCCTCCCGAGACCCCGCACCTTAACTGCCCCCCAGGACCCCACCCCCTACCCAACTCACCTCGCTCCCTGTCCCCTGACTGCCCCGACCCCATCCACCACCACCCCGACAGACCCCCGGAACTCCCACACCTACCCAACCCTCCCATTCCCCGTCCCCTGACCGCACCCCCAGAACCTCCGCCCCCTCCAACCACTCCCTGCCCCACGGACCAGAGTTTGCCCACCCGCTGGCCCCTTTAACAACTGGTTCTACACTGGCTTTTAAATTTAACAATCGGTTCTTGTGAACCGGCTCCAGCTCACTACTGCATATGTCCCTGCCTTTGGATGACTGTGTAAGTGCAGTAGCTGCCAGAGATGGTGGCTTAGCAACAACATCACAGTGTGAGAGGCAACCCAGGTTGGTGGGCAAGGGGGGCGTGGTGGTCCCACAGTCCAGGTTGTACCCTGGAGACCCCATCACATTGCTCTTCCCTAGTTTACCCTCTTTTATCTCCCCACTGTCTACGTTAGCTTCTCTTCTATTTCATCCATATTCTTTGCCTCACAAAACAAAGAAGAAAGCAATGTAAAATAAAATCCACATGGGTATTTGACTTTTCTGTGGATTTTGCTCACATGAAAGAGAAATGTGTAATACAAGTACAGGGACAAATTTAGCTCCTAGTTCCACCAGTGTAAACCTGGTGGAATTAAACAGGTGTAAACAACAGTAGAATTTGACCCATAATATTGCTGTTTCTGCCATTCTTTAGTGCTCTGTTCTGCAAAGCTCACTTGCATACTCTATAATGGGAGTATATACTATAGAAGGGGGCAGATTTCCTAGATAAATGACATTCAGTGACATACCTATTGGAATTAACAGGTAAAAGATATAACAACTGTGGGAAATGGTATCTGAGGGGGTAGATTAGTATCAGAGTATCTACAATAAATTCACTCAGCCAGATTCTGCTGTCAATTACACCACTGTAAATAAGGAATCACTATTTTGAACTTCACATAGTTAATCCAGATTTACACCAGTGTAACTGAGAGCTGAATTTAGCCCAGTAAATTTGTTTAACGCTAACCTATATCCCCTTCTCAATTCTACTCTTTGTTATCAAATGTTATTAATGTGTGCTCCTAACTCCACCGAAAACTCCAGAATCACAGTACTTGAAGTTAGCTGACTTCAGTCATGTACTTGTACTTCAGTCATTGTAGTTAATATAGCCTAAAACCACACATTTCTTCATAATCTAAACTCAGTGGTTTTGGTCTCTGCTCAGAAGGATTCAGACCCTTTTTCTTTTTCTGATTCTCCCTCTCCACACCCTCACACACTAAATTCAGATGGTGACACGGGACAGTCTAATTTTGGTTATCTAATTTTGTTCCTTCTTTTCTCATAACACAGAATATTGTCTTCTCCTATGTACAGCTTTAAGCCCTGATCCTGCAGGCACTTACACATTTGTGTAAGTTTACTCATATGAGTAGTGCCACTAAAGTCAATGGGACTTTAAAGTTAAGGCAGTGCATACATACATGTTTGTGGGATCAGGCCATTAGAGATGAAACAGTATAATCACTATTCAGAAAAAAAGGAGGATTCATTAGTGGAGAAACTTCTCAGTCACATATGCACACAAAGGTCCATATGGCTCCACTGAAGAATTACACAAGACATCATGTCTGTACTGAGATAATAACAGTGCTGTTCTAATCATCTGAAAAGAATTTCACTAAAAATATTTTGCTCAGGATTGTATGAACAAGATGCCAAATCTCAGGGACAGGGAAAACACTAAAAAACACAACCACACTAATACAACAAACTTCAAATC
This sequence comes from Terrapene triunguis, assembly GCF_002925995.2. Classification (NCBI taxonomy): domain Eukaryota; kingdom Metazoa; phylum Chordata; order Testudines; family Emydidae; genus Terrapene; species Terrapene triunguis. The sequence goes on along the minus strand of NW_020665057.1, from coordinate 6,734,432 downwards.
AAACAGCAGATGAACTGAAACAAATAAGAAGTCTTGTGAGATAAGAGAGCAAGTCAATCTTATATTCCCCCCCTTGCTTCTGTTCTTCTAGCAGAATTTCAAACCGCTTGGTTTTCACAGTATGAAAGGCTGATATCTCCAAAATGTTGTTCCTTGCAGTAACCTCTGGGTTCACATTATAGGGCTTTCAAAATATAGGAATTATGAAGTAAGTTTATTTTACTAGATTAACAATGTGATACATATCCACAAGACACTATAAACATACAATCCATAACAAGCAGAATATTTTTATGTAGATTTATTAAGTTCCATCACCATCATATTTTCCTTTACATAGCTATGTTTGGCAGTCAAAAGAAAGCCAAGCTGCAGCCTATGCAGACTATTAAAAAGTACCTGTAGCTCAAAGGACTCAAAAGGATGTTGCACATTCAATGGCTGGTATTATCACAAATAATAACTCTCTAACTTGAAACGGGAACTAAGTTAAAAATGGAATACTGAGGAAAACTATACAAATATATCAGATGTATGATTTGTATGTATAGCAGAGATTATTATTATTTGTATTACAATAGCACCTAGAGGCCTCAGTGGAAATCAGGGCCAACTGTGCTAGGCACTGTATACATGTAGTGAGAGACAGTCTCTGCTGCAAAAGAGCTAACACCCAGATCCTTAAAAAAGGTATTTAAGGCACCTAACTCCTTTTGAAATCAGTGGGAATTAGGCACCTAAATCCCTTTGAGAATCTGAGCCTAAATAGACAAGACAAAGGGTAGGAGGAACACAATATTATTCTCTGCCCATTCCCACACTAAGTGCACTATATTCCGGTTGTGAAAGTCATCATGAATTAGCTATGATATACACAAGACCCAATTTTCAAAGTTAGGTGTACCATATATTTACATGTGCCTAATCTATATTTGCAAATCTCCAATGCACTATAATTGCAATATAACCCAGCTGGCCATGGGTGCACACAAATACATGAATTGCATGTATACATTTGACATATTAACAATGTACATGGATGTATGGGATTCCCTGCAGCTAACTTTGAAAACGTGATCCTGAAACTCTTAAAGGAAACCAGAATACAAGCAAGTCAGCCCTCTTTGTGGTTCCTTTTGTTAATGTTTTCTTAGAAATTTGAGCTTCATGACACACTTGCAAACATTTTAAAAAAACCTTTAACGTGACTGTACAGTGATTTTCAGTTATTTGTAGTGTTAACACCTCTGATTAAAGAGGAAAAAAGACTCTGAAGAACATATCTATCCATTGTTTTATGGTTCCTTAATCATAAAAGTCTGTTTAATCTCAACACAACTACAGTGCCCTGTTTGTAATTATAGAGACATCTCTGTAGAATTCAAACACCACTAGAGAGAAAACAGTTATACAATATATACTGGTTATTATATTATTTTGGCTCACTTGGAGTAGTGTACAGCCCAAGAATTCCTCAAGACTACTGACAACATATTTATTCTTGTTACTTTTCCTTCTCCAGATAATTTGGTAAATGTTTTCAAGCTATTTCATATCCAAGGGGAAAAAATGGTGGTAGCATATTTTGCTGATACCATCATTTGCACTGCAATAGAGAACACACGTTTGCCTGAGTGAATGACACAGCCTTATATAATACAACCTGGTATTATATGTCTCCTACCTCCACCAAGATGCATCTATTCTAACCCATACTTAGCTAGGATTTCCCAGGTTCTGTCAAAGTCAAAGGTGATGAGGTCCATGGGGAAACATGCAGGTGGAAAATGAGGAAACAATACTCTTGAGGGACTCTTGTGGTTTTTAATCAATGAGATCTGGCGCATAATGACTGACGAAAAATCACTGTTCATTGCTAGTGATTTGCAGATGGTGGAAACTCGTTCAAGCTAATTTTATTTCTTTTATTTTCCCCTCTCCCCAAACATCATATGTGTTTGATTTAAACAGCTGGTGAAAACTTTTCTCCTATTATTCATTACAAATAAGCATGCTCAGCTGCTCAGAGATTTTTGTTTCCTTGCAAAGAATTATCTTACAAAAACATTAAACTTCACAGACTGGATCAGATGGGAGGGGGGGAGGGTTGAAGGATGACATCAGACAGGCAACATTAAAAACAAGGTTGAAATAGGGAAGCACATAATTATGAATCACAAATGACACCCTTTTAATTAATCTTATTATGATTTGCAAGGCGTTTTGGGGATGCGGCAGAAGCTAATAAGGGACACAGACGCCACAACTTAGAAAAGTTCAGTTTAAATTTCAGTTTTAAAACTGGCTCAGATTTCACAAAGATTCTCATTTAGATTAATTGGTTCACCTATTTCTAATCTGTACCCTAAACTTTTCTTTTAATAAAATGACATGGCCTTTTTACAGGGCTGTATCTAAAATTGTAAACACTGTGCTACATATTATATAAATATTTCAAGTAATACTGTATATAGTTTTCCACACTGACATGTGCTTTTAATAAATTAAAAGCAGCTTATTTGGTGCAGTAGAGGCTCTGTCTGATACACACACAAACCACTTGAAACAAGAAAAAGAAATCAAGCAATAAAAAAAAAGCTCCACCAAGATTAGTTAATAATACACTGAACTATTGGGTGCAATGTCAAGATGTAAAATGAATAAACATAAATTAAGTGTAGTCTTTAAGTCTAGCCACATCATGCCACAATAAATTATAACACAGATTAATAAACAACAAAACTGAAGCATGTGCTGCTCTATCATTCCATAAACTGTAATACACAAAATATGCATTGCATGGGGTGAGACATTACGCTTTCAATAAAGATTTCATCCACATTTCAGATGTTTCTGCAAATAACAATTGCACTGTTTTACTCAGTGGTTCTCATCCCATGCTGGCATACAATGGCTGAGTGAATTAAGAATAATAGCATGTTTTTCAGGCAATACCTTTTCTTTACCCTTTACGTATTTTGAGCCCTGGAGATTCAAGGCTCCCATCGAACCATTTAGCAGGTAGAGCATGGGTAGTGGCAGTGCAAAGTTTCCTCACCAATATGTCTCAACCTGATTGGGAGAGTCCACCTCATGGCTGAGGTAGAGAGTAATAGCCTCCATGATCCATGAAGTCTGTGAACATGTGACATGAGGATTTCCTCTTTAACCATACTAGAGATTACTGAGACTATGTAGAGGGCTGGTTGAAAAATTTCCATAAAAACTGTTTTGATGGAAAATTGGGTAGCCAACCAAATTAACTTTGTGTGTGTGGAAAGTTTCTGCTTTCTATGAAAAATATGAAGTTTTAATTGAAAAGCCCCAAACCCAAACATTTTCTAGCTGAAAATTTTGGGTTTTCCGTTTTTTTGATGGTTTTGTTTGTTTGTTTTCATTAACATTTCCCACAGGGAAAAAACTCAGACCATCTCTACTATCTAGAGATGGCTCAGGAAAAGAGGGAGTGTTTTCTCTCTCTTGATGCCCTATGGGCTGAGGAGACAATGACTCTTACTTAGCAACCCTCCTATGACAACTCTGGGAAAAATGGCACTCAGCATCCTTGAAGGACTCCAAGGTAAGAGGTCACTGGGTCACAAAATGGAGCAGCAGGCAATACTCCAGATGAGAAGAAAAGTTCTTCTGTAAGACAACAAAGGTAAGTAGAGGTATCCCTGAATGGGGTGGGAGAAAGGACAGGAAGAAACCTGTTAGAGCTTTTGTTTCTGTAAATGTGTACATTCAACTAAAAAGGATTCTATCTGGAATGTGCAAACATGAACATGAGGGATAGACAATAGAACCCAAACTCATACAGGTGAAAAATAGGAAAAGGCGTGATTTTCCAGCTAACAGCTATTTCATTTCAGGGCTATTGTCTGAACTCTGGGAACTCGCAGAGAGGTTTGGGCAGGATTTGACTAAACTGAGTTATTTTTTTTCTACTTTGAATAACACCTATGGAATGTTTACCCCCATTTATCAGCCTCCATATTAATGTGAAACATTTAAAGATACAATACAGATAGGCAGCTGGGGAAAGAATTCTTTCAAATGTTGTGAATTGGCTCAGAAAATTATTTTTCTGCATGACGCTAAGTGAACCTCAGAGGGCTTGGTTCAGCTGAACGTCCATAAGTTTCAATGTTTCCCCAACAATTTAATCAAGCTCTCAGAACCTCTTGAATCTGCAAAACTGACCCGAAAACCTCACAACATAACTGTCTTGCAAAATGTATGATACTTCAACTTCGATTCACAGCAGAATAATCAGAAAACTGCCTGTTGAGTAGGATTCTGGCACTTTTCTCTGCTGCTAAATCCTTATGGAAATAACCCCAGAGCTTTTAGAACCTTTGGAAAATATTTTGAAATGTGCTTCTAGAAATAGGGGAAACTTCAGGGAAATAGGAGAACAAGAAGCTTCTTAGTTTTCCTGAAGTGGAGACATTGCTCTAGGCATGCAGATACTATGGAGGTAGGTACTGTATAAGAACCATCTTTGAATTTGAGTGGGTAAAGTGCTGTGCATGCATACCTGGGTTCTATTATAACAGTGCCACTGACTTGCTGCATGCCTTTGGTTAAATTAATTTCTCTGGGTTTCATATCCCCATTCCATAATATAAAATAAATACTGTCATACCTCACTGTGGGGGAAGGGGAATCCTAGAGGCGCTTCTCCGGATTGGGGCAAAGTGGTTGGAGAAAGGCTTATTTACCCAAACTTCTGGAACTCCTCTTACTCCAGGAGGGGGTGGGGAAATGGGGGCACCACAACCCACTCACCCTCCACAATCAGGAACCTCCTGAGGTATGTATCTGTAGGACCACCAGGGGGTGATTATAAAGCCACCTGGATCCCTAGAAGACTTCTCACTTCCAAACCAGCCAACATTGACTCCTGAATTCTAAACGGGGCAAAATAGGCTAGTCGTGCCTCCAAAGAGCCAAAATAGGCTACAGACTGAGACAGTAAGTGACTTGGCTAAGGCCACTCAGGAAATCTATGGCTGAAACAGGAAATGAATACTGGTTTTCTGAGTTTCAGTCAAATGCCTTAACCAGAAGACCAATTTTTGAGTCTCACAGAGGTAGGAAGATTTTCTACACAGACTTCTGAATGGTGGCTGCCTCTCACAAAAATATGGCTCATGTGATTTGATAAGCACCACATCAAAGATTTAAGATAAAACACAGAACAATATATAGTGCTCCTGGATTCCAGGTCATTGCCTTAACCACATGACCACCGTTTTCTTCCTACAGCTTCTGTAACATTCATTAAACACCATTACTACAATGAGAGTCCATTGTGTACAACCACTGCCTAGGGCAAATCAGCTTTGGAAAAATCATTTTAAAAGAACGTGTTTGTGACGGGGCAGTCCTGCCCCGCACTAGCCCCAGCAGCATCAGACCAGTAGCTCTGATGGAGGAAGTCCCGCCCCGTTTGCACTGGGCATGCTCCAAGTGCTCTGGGAGCATAAAAGGAGGGAACTCAGCTCAGTCTGGGCTGGCGGCCACAGGGGAAGGACCTAACCGGGAAGCTTCTGCGGAGGACCAGCCAATACCCTTGAAGCTACTGGGAACGGAGGCTTCTACACACTGGCACGAACCCCTACTGCAGGAGGAACCAGGGGAGGCGACGGACCCGGAGACCCGCGGAGAGGCTTGGGATTCGTGGGAGACCCCAACTCCCAAGCCGGTAGGAAGCAACCTTTTTATCAATACATTAGAAGCAAGAGGAAGACCAAAGACAGGGTAGGCCCACTGCTTAGTGAAGAGGGAGAAACAGTAACAGGAGACTTGGAAATGGCAGAGATGCTTAATGACTTCTTTGTTTCGGTCTTCACCGAGAAGTCTGAAGGAATGCCTAACATAGTGAATGCTAATGGGAAGAGGGTAGGTTTAGCAGATAAAATAAAAAAAGAACAAGTTAAAAATCACTTAGAAAAGTTAGATGCCTGCAAGTCACCAGGGCCTGATGAAATGCATCCTAGAATACTCAAATTGCTAATAGAGGAGGTATCTGAGCCTCTAGCTATTATCTTTGGAAAATCATGGAAGACGGGAGAGATTCCAGAAGACTGGAAAAGGGCAAATATAGTGCCCATCTATAAAAAGGGAAATAAAAACAACCCAGGAAACTACAGACCAGTTAGTTTAACTTCTGTGCCAGGGAAGATAATGGAGCAAGTAATTAAGGAAATCATCTGCAAACGCTTGGAAGGTGGTAAGGTGATAGGGAACAGCCAGCATGGATTTGTAAAGAACAAATCATGTCAAACCAATCTGATAGCTTTCTTCGATAGGATAACGAGTCTTGTGGATAAGGGAGAAGCTGTGGATGTGGTATACCTAGACTTTAGTAAGGCATTTGATACGGTCTCGCATCATATTCTTATCGACAAACTAGGCAAATACAATTTAGATGGGGCTACTATAAGGTGGGTGCATAACTGGCTGGATAACCGTACTCAGAGAGTGTTATTAATGGTTCCCAATCCTGCTGGAAAGGCATAACGAGTGGGGTTCCGCAGGGGTCTGTTTTGGGACCGGCTCTGTTCAATATCTTCATTAACGACTTAGATATTGGCATAGAAAGTACGCTTATTAAGTTTGCGGATGATACCAAACTGGGAGGGATTGCAACTGCTCTGGAGGACAGGGTCATAATTCAAAATGATCTGGACAAATTGGAGAAATGGTCTGAGTTAAACAGGATGAAGTTTAACAAAGACAAATGCAAAGTGCTCCACTTAGGAAGAAAAAATCAGTTTCACACATACAGAATGGGAAGAGACTGTCTAGGAAGGAGTACGGCAGAAAGGGATCTAGGGGTTATAGTGGACCACAAGCTAAATATGAGTCAACAGTGTGATGCTGTTGCAAAAAAAAGCAAACATGATTCTGGGATGTATTAACAGGTGTGTTGTGAGCAAGACACGAGAAGTCATTCTTCCGCTCTACTCTGCTCTGGTTAGGCCTCAGCTGGAGTATTGTGTCCAGTTCTGGGCACCGCATTTCAAGAAAGTTGTGGAGAAATTGGAAAGGGTCCAGAGAAGAGCAACAAGAATGATTAAAGGTCTTGAGAACATGACCTATGAAGGAAGGCTGAAAGAATTGGGTTTGTTTAGTTTGGAAAAGAGAAGACTGAGAGGGGACATGATAGCAGTTTTCAGGTATCTAAAAGGGTGTCATAAGGAGGAGGGAGAAAACTTGTTCACCTTAGCCTCTGAGGATAGAACAAGAAGCAATGGGCTTAAACTGCAGCAAGGGAGGTCTAGGTTGGACATTAGGAAAAAGTTCCTAACTGTCAGGGTGGTTAAACACTGGAATAAATTGCCTAGGGAGGTTGTGGAATCTCCATCTCTGGAGATATTTAAGAGTAGGTTAGATAAATGTCTATCAGGGATGGTCTAGACAGTATTTGGTCCTGCCATGCGGGCAGGGGACTGGACTCGATGACCTCTCGAGGTCCCTTCCAGTCCTAGAATCTATGAATCTATGAATAAACCCGGGGGGGGGGGGATAACAGACTGGTACCTTGCCCCCAGTGAGCCTCAGTGTGTTTCGGTAGGACCCCCCTGCTGAGCCAGTAGTAAGGCCCTACTGCCCTGCAACGAGAGCTTATCCTATGGACTCTGGCCACTTGGCCGTGCCGCCCTGCAACAAGGGCTTATTCTATGGACTCTGGCCACTAGGCCGTGCCGCCCTGCAACGAGGGCTTATTCTATGGACTCTGGCCACTAGACCGTGCCGCCCTGCAACGAGGGCTTAGTCTATGGACTCTGGTCACTAGGCCGTGCTGCCCTGTAACGAGGGGCGTAAACCCTCACAGTGTCCCTGAGCTGATGTGAATTGTGTCTCCCATATTAGAGACCTGAATTCTTTTCCCAGCTCTTCTAGATGTGAACTTATGCAACCCTCAGTTACCTAATGTGATACTATCCATAGGTTTGGTCTTATCTCTACACCGAAAAACATTATAACAAAGTAAAAAAAAATTTGAACAGCTCATTGGAAGGATGTGTATGTGGAGGGGAGAGGTGGATCTCAATAACAGCTTTACTAAATGGCCCCAAATTTGCACCACAAGCTCTACCACTCCAAACCTTGAAATGACCTGGTAATTTTCAGGCTGACTGAGTATGTAAACAACAAACCACATAAGACAGATGTTCATCACACTGCTTAATGCACTACTGGAACATTCTCAGATACTACAGTGATGAGGGTGATATAAGAACATGACTAGAATAAAATGTGGATTTTAGAGAAGTTTGAAAACTCAGCTTTAAATGGAAGTCCTGTTGCTACCTTAACAACGGGGTGGCTGCCCAGTACCCCATAATTAAAACTTAACCCAAACATTTCCCAGTCTTTGTGGTAAATGAAAAAGGTTAACTGAGCTCTACACTCATACACTTAAATAGGGATGGCATTCTTTGGATGATGCACAGACTAAAATAGAAATGATAATAGGGAAACCTTTCCCTAGAAGTGCCAGAACAATATGTTTTAGGCAGTTTGCCAACGGTTTGACCAGGGACCAGTGAGCATGTACTGCGATTATTCTGCTAGCAATAAAAACACTCATATTTAGATTGCCCTGATAGACAAAAGAAGAGTGCCTCTTTTTCACCACAAGAACATACATAGAACAGGTTGCTTTCAAGCAAACAGAGGAAATAACAATTTTTCTTCTGAAAATGTAAACATAAAAAATAAAACAAAAATGTGTTTAGGTAGCTACCTTTTCCCAAATATTTGATTTCACAGTTTTTATATTGTTCTTTCCTTTTGAGAAAACAAATGTATGTTTTATAAAACTGGAATGAAATGGATGATATTGGCTCAGCTTGTATTTTGCCCCGTGTAGGTATGCAACAGGGGAAAAGCCCATAAACAGCTTCTTGTCTCCTGTTGCAGTTCCCTGTAGGGGACAAACACAGGAGGCCTTATTCTCTCTGTTACTCTAGTTTTATGCTGGTATAACTCTATGGAACTACATTGGCATAACTTGGAATAATATTGTGGTGATTCAGGTCCAAAGATTCTGATTAAAAAATAAATAACAGTAGCTTAGGTACAAGTGATTATGCCTTGATCACATTTATAATGTGCAAACAGAATTAAGTACAAACCAGTAATATATATAGTTGTAGCTTTAAAGGGACCAGTTTCACAAAGCTGAAAACAATTAGGAGCCAAATCAGCTGGGCGGAAGAATTTAATCAGAAAAATGTGAATGATACTTTGGAATTATTTAAGAATGCTTTACTAGATGCCCCCAAACCCACAATCCCACAGTCAAGAAAGAATTGGTTAACAAACCAACCCTGGTTCACAGGGGAAGTGAAGGCGGCTATAAAAATAATAAAAAATAATATATAACAAATGGAAGAAAGAGGAACTTTGATAGTAATGAATATAAATCAGAAGCCAGGAATTGTAGCAAAGGGATACAAGGAGAAATCTGCAGCCAGCAGAGCGAATGACAATAAGTTTTTTAAGTTTATTAGGAACAAAAAGAATCCTGACTGTGTTATTAGTCCACTACCATTTACCAAATGGTAAAATTAGCAGAACAAATGCAGAAAAGGCAGAAGTGTTCAACAAATATTTCTCTGTATTACTGGAAAAAAACAGAGGATGTAGTCTCATCATATGATGACAACGCTCATTCTATTCCACTAGTATCTCAGGAGGATATTAATAGCAGCAATCAAGTTAAACATTTTTAAATGAGCAAGTCCAGATAACTTGTATCCTAGAGTTTTAAAAGAGCTGGCTTAGGTGCTCACTGGACCATTAATGTTGATTTTCAATAAATCTTGGAATACTGGGGAAGTTCCAGAAGATTGGAAGAAAGCTAATGTTGCAAAAATACTTCAGAAGGGTAAATGGGATTACCTGGGTAATTATAGGCCTGTCACCCTGACATTGATCCCAGACAAGATAATGAAGCAGGTGATACAGGACTCTATTAATAAAGAATTAAAGGAGGGTAATATAATTAATACCAATCAACATGGCTTTATGGAAAATAAATCCTGTCGAACTAACTTGATTTTTTTTCCTGAGATTACAAATTTGGTTGATAAAGGTTATAGTACTGATGATTAGTCTTCTGTAAGGCATTTGACTTAGTGGCACATGACATTTTCATCAAAACACTAGAAAGATTTAAATTAACATGGCACACATGAAATGGATTAAAAACTGGCTAATGGATAGTTCTCAAAATGTAATTGTAAATGGGGAATCATCATATAACAGATGTGTTTCTAGTAGTGTGCTGCAGCGATGAGTTCTTAGCCCCATGCTATTTAATATTTTTATCAGTGGACTGAAAGAAAACATAAAATCAATACTGAATAAAATTTGAGGATGACATAAAAATTGGGGGATAATGAAGAGGTCAGATCACTAATACAGAGCGATCTGGATTGCTTGGTAAACTGGGTGCAAGCAAACAATATGCATTTTAATAGTGATAAATGTTTATATCGAGGAACAAAGAATGTAGGCCATAATTACAGAATGGGGGACGCTATACTAGGAAGACATGACTCTGAAAAAGATTTAGGAGGTGGTGGTGGATAATCAGCTGAACATAAGTTCCCAGTGTGATGCTGTGGCCAAAACGGTTAATGCAATCCTTGGATGCATAAACATGGGAATCTGGAGTAGGAATAGAGAGGTTATTTAACGTCTGTACTTGGCACTGGTGCAACTTGTGCTGGAATATTGTGTTCAGTTCTGGTGTCCACAATTCAAGAAGATTGTTGAAAAATTGAAGAGAGTGCACAGAAGAGCCACGAGAACGATTAAAGGATTGGAAAATCTGCCGTATAGTGATAGACCAAAGGAGCTCAATCTATTTAGCTTAACAAAGAGAAAGTTAAGACTTGATTACCATCTATAAGTACCTACATTGGCTGTAAATTGAATCTAGACAAATTAAGACTGGAAATGAGGCATACATTTTTAATAGAATCATAGAAACACAAAACCATAGGGTTAGAAGGGACTACAGGGGTCCTCTAGTCTAACCCCCTGCTAAGATGCAGGATTTGTTGTGTCTAAACTATCCAAGACAGTGAGGGAGCTTCCACAACCTCTCTACGCAGTCTGTTCCATTGCTCTACTGTTCTTACAGTTTCAAAGTTTTTCCTGAGATTTAATCTAAATCTGCTATGCTGAAGTTTGAACCCATTGCCTCTTGCCCTGCCCTCTTTGGCAAGAGAGAACAATTTTCTCCTTCTTTTTTATGGCAGCCTTTCAAGTATTTGAAGACTGCTATCATATCCCCCTATTAATCTCCTCTTTTCCAAACTAAACATACCCAATTCCTTCAGTCTTTGCTCATATGGCTTGCATTTCATCCCTTTGATCATCTTTGTCGCTTGCCTCTGGATCCTTTCCAGTTTCTCTACACTCTTTCTATACATTGGTGACTAACATTAGACACAGTGCTCCAGCAAAGGCCTAACCAGCCCCAGCAGAGGGTACTATCACCTCCCGTGATTTGCATGCTATGCCTCTGTTAATGCAACCCAAAATTGCATTTGCTTTTTTTGCAACAGCATCACATCATTGACTCACATTAAGGTTGTGATCCTTCACAACTTCCACATCCTTCTCAGCAGTGCTGCTGCCAAGGCAGTTATCCCCAGTTCTGTATTTGTGTATTTGGGTTTTCTCCCCTAAGTGTAGAACCTTACATTTGTCTTTGTTGAGTTAGATTTTGTTGTCTATAATCCAATTCTCCAATTTATCAAGATCCCTTTGAATTTAGCTCTGTCCTCCAAAGTGCTGGCAACACCCCCACCTTTGTACCATCTTCAAATTTGATCAGTATGCTTTCTATTGCTATATCCAGGTCATTAATAAAGACACAGGACCCATTAAATAACACTGGACCCAGAACAGATCCCTGTGGAACCCCACTTGAGACCTCCCTCAAATCTGACATCATTCCATTAATAGTTACTCTTTGTTTGCAGTTGTTTAACCAATTATGTGAGAGTAATTAATCAATGGAACTATATACCAAGGGTTATGGTGGATTCTACATCACTGGCAATTTTAAAATCAAGATTGGATGTTTCTCTTACAGATTTGCTATAGTAATTATTTTGGGGAAGTTCTATGGCCTGTGTTCTACAGGAGGTCAGACTAGATAATCACAATGGTCCCTTCTGGCTTTGAAATCTATGAATCTATGAAATTCATGGATTATGGGACTACTGGAAGGCCTTCCAGTGCTGCTCTCATCACTACCCTGCATAAATGGAGCAGAGGGAGGCAAAGCTCTGTCCAAGGGTGACTGCAGACCTCCTTTACTTCAGGCCTTTCCTTCAGTGTTAGAATGGAATAGGCAAAAACCTTAGCTGTGGCATAGACACACTTAACACAGCTGAGAAGGGGCAAAGGTGGCTCTCAGACACTTTTTCAGCATACCAATCCTGAGGCCATTCACAGCTTCTCTACCCACTGCCCCAAGGGGTATTTCTGGCAATAGGCATCACTGCCTCAAAGATGGCATCCCAACACCGAAAGCATCTTAGCCATAATAAGTGTGCACACGTGCACTTTGAAAAGAAAATATATCTATATTTTTGGAAAAAACATGAGCATTGACAAGTTATTATAAACACCACCAAGGAAAAAATATTCACAAAATTATTCACAAATTCAACATGGTTAATTTTGTATCAATAGTTTGTGAAAGGGCAAAATTTCACATTTTGATGTAAAAAACCATCTGATTAAAAATGGGCCCATTTTGTTCGAATGTCAAGTACCTTTACATTTTGTCACAAATAATTTGCACACTGCAGTTCAATGCAGAGAGGTACTGAGTACCTCCAATGAGGTGATAAACACCTTCAGCACCCACTGAATTCAGTGGGAGAGGAAGTGCTTCGTACCTCACAGAATTGGGCTTATGGCCAAGTAAGAAAAATTATAAAAGAGTATTTGATATGGATGTGGAAACAATGGGAGACAGACACCATAATGTGGTTATATGCAGAGGCAACAACTTTGTTATAATTAATACCTACCTGGGGTTACCTCCCCAAACTACTCAGCAAGCACGTTCCAGTGTGGGTCTCAGGTGGAATCAGTGGTCCCTGATGTACTACACATGTGGTATGAAGGCCACTTCTCCACTCCACCCTCAGGCCTGCCAAAGGTCCATAATTGATAGCCAGAATGCTTACCCTCTCGCCTCCCCCAACTGCAGAGGCAGGTGCGATGAGGGGAGCAACAAGCTATATGAGACATAGAGGCATACCTCTCACCATGCAATGTGAGGGTCTAGGGTCAATGTCCAAGCAGCCCACTAGGTTTTTGGACCCTTTCTACCCCACCAACTACCGTGGACCCTGTCAAAGGTGTGACAATTGTAATTTAACCCTTCATCCGACCAGCAGAATACCTGATGCTAAGTGAGGAAAAAAACCCTTCCAGATCCCAAAACTGGTGATCACCCTAGCCCCAGACATCACCAGAGATCCAGCAAGTACAGAAACGGTGGGAAGGGAAGGGCTGAAACAAGGAGCCTGCAATGGTTTCCTCATATGGGAAACAAACTGCATCATACCCCTCCCAAACCACCAGAGGGGAGCCAATCACTCATGCCTGCATCACCCTCATCATCCAGTGGTGGCAGCAGTGACCTGGATCCAGGTGCAGCATGTGACCTCCTACGCCTCATGCATTGCAGAATGAAGAGTGGGAGGGGGAAAAGGAATGGTGAAGCAGCTGCCCGTCCCATCATAGGTTAAGGGTGGCAGGGATGAGGCAGCCCGTAGAGCACTACCTCAGCTGCTTCTGGCCAAGGTCTCCCCTTTCCCCCACTACAGGTGTCTTCACTGTTACTACCCCACCAAAGCCTGACCCCAGCTAGCACGGTGAGCCATTTTGTGGCTTTGTTTACTTTTCACACTTCATTTGTAACCTGTTTTTTAAAGCATTTATCCAATTTTGATAAGACATCGAAAACTTTACCCTTTCGTTCTACCTTTTGCTTGAATGTAAAATATTTAAGGTACTGTCCTATCCAAGATTACAGCCCTGTGAGGTGAAGAGCAATAATCAGAGACTTTCTTAGTATCAACAAAATCACATGCATTTCAAGAAGACCCATAAAAACATCTGAGAGTAAAAAAAAAAAAAAATTGGGCGAGGGCAAAACACTGAACACTCTAAGGTCTATTGTCTCTACTTGCATGAAGCCTGAGTATTTCAGGTTCTTCACTGGTGGAGTGCAAAGTGATAGGGGAAGTGGAATCCACCACCCCATTTTAGGGCCAGGTTGAAGGGCTGCTATAAAAGTTTTTGGGCTGTAAACAACAGCTGCAGTCTCTTCATACCAGTTGTGCAGGGTACTGGAGCCACTGGCTCCCCCGTCCTGACCCGCCTCAAATTATCCGGGACAGCACAAAGACCCTTTCTGCGGTGCTCAGGGGACGTGTGATGGGCAGCCACTCCTGCCTGTGGACCTCTGGGCCTAGCACAGCCTCTATATGGGGCTTGAAAAGTGCAGGGAGTCTTGTATTGGCTCTCCTCACTGCAGCTGAATTTCACTCTATGAGAATAGTACATCTATGCATGAAACCTTTCATTTGTGTTTACGGGATATTTGCATATAAATTTCACTCATGCTGAGGCCAGAAACTTGCAGCTCCTCACATGAGCAAAACAACAAGTGTGGAAAAACTACACACACACCAATACATAGACATGAATAATTGCAAATGTGTTTTTTGAGGCTGGACAGAGGACCCTTTAAAAATGCAGTCCAAAATGTCTTAATAAATGTGGGCTGCAGAGAGGGAAGGAGGCGCCATTTTAGAAGCCATGGACAGGGCCTCAGTGTACAGCCAGAACTAAAAGAGTGTGGCTCATATATGTGACTCATTAATCTAACCTTGTGTTAAGTATGCCAGGGAGGATAAGCCTGCACAAGAGGAGATGAAAGGTCTTTGTGTGGAGGAAAGTTAGATGAACATTTTATTTGAAGACTTGCCTATCATCTATATTTTAAATTAAGGCCTGATTCCTCCATCTTTACCCTTGTTCAGCAGTGTTCATTGAGTTCAACATTCAAATTACATGAGTAACCACTACTTAATGTGAGTAAGGGTAAGATAATTTAGTTTTTGGTGTTTCATATGTTATCCCTGATGATATCCCTACATTTTAATCCTCAGTAGTTAATGTTCGGATAGTATATTGTTGAACAAAAGCGGCAGCACATAGGCATCTATGGAATTACAGCATTCATTACCCGTAAGGAGTATTTGAGAAGTAATGTTGGTCTAGAAATGAATGAGTCTATGGCCTTTAAATGGAATACAGAATCTCCTTGTATGTGATGGAGTTAGAATACATACAAATTGACCAAGCCTCTTTAAAAACACACATTTTTGAATGCCATAGCCTAATTATTGAAACTACTGAGAACCCTCCCTCATCACACATGCCTAACCAGACAATGCATTTTTCTAAGTTTAACTGTAAAAGTTCAACAATGTGTAAAATGAGCCTTGAGTAAGATTATTAGATGTTATCAGCTTCTGAAAGTGTGTGAGACACGATCTGATAATGCTTTGAGGATCAATGCATCTGTCCTTCTTGCATCTCTGCTCTCCTGAAGAGAAAGCAACTGTCAGACCTAGTGAAGAGATCACAGTTGCTGAGCAACAGTAACAACACAAATATGCTCCTTGCATTGACTTGGCAAAAGAAAAAAAAAGTCTTTTGATTTTCTGTTGAAATGATAACCATTGATTGGAAAAATATATGAAGCCATGGCACATGAACAGAGTTAACGCTAAGATATTAGTTGAACTTTTCAGTAGAAGTTACACTATAGTCCTACCATCTTTTTTCAATTATGATGCAGTACGTATGAAGAATATATATTACAGTTAGTACTGAAAACTAGAAATAGAATTCTTTATGGAAAAGTCTTACAGAATTTAATAGGGATTAATCCAATAGGTTTACATAAAAATTACTCAGAATGTCTGCAGAATGTAGTAGAGAATGATGATCTTTTTATAGTTTTTTTAACCATACAGTAGAATGCTATGGCAGAGATAGTTTCTCTATTAGATTATGTAAGATGGCTCAAAGACCCTATAGAAAGGTGATCTTTTTCTATTCAATTTTATAGATTTTTTTTTTTCAATAAAGGCTTAGTTGCCAAACACACACTAAAGTTCCAGTTTAATCAAGGTACAGGAGTTTGGACATACTTTGTATTGATGGCTAGTTTACATTCTTTATTTTTCTTCTCAAAATTGAGCAACTGCTTTCCTTTTCATAATTTGTAAATTGAAGACCAATCAGAATGAACCTCCTGGAATCTTCCTTGATATCGGTTAGCAGATTCAAATCTCCATATGCAAACCAAAAATGTGAAAATTAAATGATCTAATGTAACAAAGGAACAAAATGAAACGATTTATTGCAGTATTCTTCGTTTGTCTATTCTTAGCTACCATCTTAGGAAAGTATAAATTAAAAGTTGAAATGGTTTATTTCAGAAGCTAAATAAATTGATCATACGGCTTCTTTTTCTTTTCTTTATGTACCTGCACTTCTTGCCTTTTTCCCCCCTGAAAGTGCTATTTCAACATGACCATGTAAATGTCTATAATTGCAAGAGAAAATGTTAATATAGTATTTACATAGTTCAACATCTTCAAAGTTGTTTCAATGAATGAATATGCCTAAGAGGAAAAACTTACACACAGAGGCGAAAAACCCACCTAACTGCTGTTTTAGTTGGAAATTTTGTGACGAAGCCTTAAATGCAAAAACAAAAAAGGAAAGAAAATCAAACAGCCACATCTTCCATCTAATTCAAGCCATTTAGAAGCTCTGTGCCTAAGCCACGGATTACCAGTGATACCATCTACTTCAGTTTGCAGTGCCTAAAGAAAGCATCCCTCTTATTTAAAAAAAAAAAGACATTTAAAGCCAAATAATTCAGGCTTGCATAAATCTTTAATAGGAGCTACCCTCCTAGGATTGGCTGCACTTTCTTTTCTGTGCCCAAGGGAAACACAATATGTCTTAGAAGAGAATAATAGTAACTCCATCTTGTGTGTTATATGATATCTTCAAGTAATCCAGAGGATTTTCCCTTTGTCTGCCATAAACAAAAGGCCACCCATACATAATGTATCCAGGCTTTTCCAGACTCCTCACCTTAGCAGGTGACACCCAGAAGATGGACGTGGAAGACTTAGCCAGCTCATCGCTGGAGGCAAGTTTACTCTCAAGGCAATTTGGAAATGCAAAACAAAAAGCAAAGTCTATCCTTGTAAGAACAAAGTGTGATTTGCACCCTGCAGTTGTCCCAATTTTCCAGAGCTTTACTTAAAAGTTATGGTGAAGGGCCAAGCCATATGTTTCCATGCTGTTGTTTTGACTTCATTTCTGCAGTTTCTATTGATAATAAAGTTCCCTGTAAGATAGCCACTGGATAAAAAACGAATTTACAAACTAGAGAGGAAAAACATTTATGGACAATTAAGGGCTCGTGAGTGGCACTTAGCATTAATGTAGTTATGTTTAAAATCAATAACAAATAATTAAAGGCTATTTATAAAGCCCCATACTCTCACCTCAGCTGAAGCATTTTGGGCAGTGAACAAACAGCTATAATACAATTAAAATATCAAAACAGAAGAAGAATATTTAAAGGCCAAACAAAGTGGCATAGCATGGACAATGTTTCAAGATAAACAAGCTATGACCAAAAGAAGTGTACGATTCTTTTTAAAGGTGCATGTGTGGTGGGCTACACTGAGGCAGACGTCCCTGAGACCACCATAGCAAGAGTTAGCTTACCCACCAGCCTTAGTCACAATGGTGGAACCCCCACAGGTGATAACACAGGACAGATACTGACTTTGCTCAAGAGGAGGTGTGGAACATAGCCAGGATGCTCCTTACTATAGGCTTTGAAAACCTGAGCGCTGCCAGTTTAAAAATCAATCTGCCACTATAAAAATAGCCAGTGTAAAGAGCTCAGTGCAGGTGTAATCTGATCATGGCTGCTCAATCCCAAGCAGGTGTAGTAGTTGCAAGCAGTAGAGAAGACCTGCTGGAAGGCCTATAAGAATTATAGTAGCCTCACCTTGGGGCCACAAAGACATGTGTTACAATACAGCAATCTGTTACAGCAGAAGAAATCCCGATCCTGTTTTCAGTAACTCATGTACATACATTAAATAATTTGGGATGGGCAGAGGTGATGCTTCATGGGTCTTTTGTCAACTATAATTGAAGGATCTGTTATATTTTCAGTGAATGGCACTAGTTATAAGACAATATACTGTCAAAGGTCTGGCCTATCCTTCAGTAGCATATATGGCAGGTGTGAATGGCATTTGTTGGAATAGTCTTTTCAGCTGATGACAAGATAAGCTTTCATACAAGAAGTAGTTTTATCCCAAGACAATTAATCATTTTCTGTAGGGATGGTATCTGTTTGCTTTGGCACCTAAAGCATGAAAGAAGAATGGGCTGAATGCTGGATATTAAAATATACTTTTATATGTGTAACCTTGACATGAAAATCAAGAGAGCAAGTGACTAAAGTTTACTGACACTTTCGGAAGAAAAACAGTGTCATAAAATGTATGAATACAACAAAAATGTTAACAGAATATAGACCAAAACAAAACTGAACAGCACTCAGTAAATATCTTCCTCCCCACAACTTACCCCTCAAAAATTGTATTCGAGCATATACCTTACATATTGAAAAAGGAGATATTTCCCTAAGACACAGTGATTGTTATAAGTATTTGCATATCTGTTAAATACCTCTCCTGATACCAAATCAAAATGTTACACACAGAAGTGGTTATATTTAAAGATACTAGGAAGTATATATGATTCTGTTAATAATTTTTTATGATTCTGCTCCTGAACCCCACCCAACCTCCAAACAGAATTTCAGACACTTATAATGATTACCACTTGGTGGTGGTGGTCATTTTAAGTATAGTCAACTCAATCAAGCTGCCTCCTCTGACCACTTTCATTTTCTCTAGACATTCTTCCCTTGCTCCCTGCTACAACAGCAACCTTCCTGATAGCAGATACTTCACAGGATACTCCTTATGCATTGTACTTCTTCAATCCTCGAAGACTTTGGTTCAGATACTGAGCTGCCTCTGGCACAAAGAACACAGTGAAGTTCAGAAAGGGTGTGTGCACAAAGGGTGGTGATTCTGAGAGGACCTTGTGTCATGCCATGCCACTCCCCGGGCATAAATTAGAGTAGATTTGAGGCTGCTGTAACTTGTGCCCTTATGCTGGTTGCAGAATGGGGCTTGTACGAAACACTGTGACAACTTTATACCATTGCACTGGGCAAATCTCCTGTGGCTGACTAGGGATCCGCGTACCTGGAACCACCCCTAGGGTAACCAGATGTCCCGATTTTATAGAGACAGTCCCGATTTTGGGGTCTTTTTCTTATATAGGCTCCTATTACCCCCCACCCTGTCCCGATTTTTCACACTTGCTGTCTGGTCACCCTAACCACACCAAACCTTTCCCTCCCCTCCCCCTCGGCCCCCATGGTGCAGAGCTTCCTGCAGCCAGAGGAAGTTTCTGGGACTTGATCTGACCCAGCCCCGGCTGCTCCATTTAGGGAAGGGGGAGGGGGAACTCCATCTCTGTCCTCCCCCCACACCCTGTAGCTGGGACTAATGACCTTGGCTGGTCAGGGCATCCCTAAACCCCCCTCCCCCAGTGATTTACCTCTTCCCCCGGCTCCTGAACAGACTTGTCTGAGTTGTGGAGCTGCCCAGGGGAGGTATGAGTGAGTATTGGTGCAGCTTCTCCTTGCTTCCCCACAGAAACCATTTTCTGCAAGGAAGCAAAGGGAATCTGAGGGGGGAGAGGAGAGGGAGAGGCCATTTTTCTGTTGCCCCGTAGGGGCACAGAAATTCCCCAGGAGTAATTCTGGAGAATCTAGGCCCCTAACAAAGAGTACTGTGTTTTGTAAGCATATTCTAAGCATCTCATTCAGCCTTCCATTCAAGCCAATAAAACAAAATGAATGGGGGTAAGACTCAAGATTTTTATATGGTCCCTGGTCCACAATGTTCCAGGTTCAGGTGATGTTCTGTTACAATAGGCATGTAATATTTAAGTGTAAAATACAAAAAGAGTTTGCTTAAGAGATACAACCAAGATTAAAATATGCTATTGAAAATAGAAAAAAATGATCATTTTTAAAAAACTTGGCTTTGCTTAACCTATGGAAGGGCTAGAGTTTACTTCACTGCTCTTCTTCAGGGCCTAACCCCCCCCCCAACTCCCATAGAAAAGCACCTGGACACCCAGAATTCAGTCAGTAAGTAAGGATTGTCAGCAAGGATTGCACAAGGTCAACCTCCCCACAATCAAATTCCCAAAAGAACAAAAGGAATTATCTTAATTCTTAAGTACCAACTTGATAAGATTTTTATGATTAATAAGGCATTTATTCAGGTCCAAACCTAAGATCTCTTTATTAATCCAAAGCTGCCTAATTATAAGCAATCCGAGCAACCTAGAAATATATGAACTGGTTAATACGTTCTAATGAGAACACTCAGGCCCCTTTCAACTATGCATCCTTTGCTCATCCAGCCAGTGATTTGTGTATCATAACTGCTCAAACTCAGAGTGCAGAACTTATCAAGATCTGATTTTATTACTGCTTTTTTAGATACAGGAGCTTGTTTTGCATATTGTGCCACATAACCTGCTATTTAAGTAAATTTGCAGTTCAACTACTTCAGCAGTTTATAAAGTGTGTCTAGTGATACTTAGATCCTCAAAGGCCTGTAGGCACCTAGCTCCCATTAGAGGTAGGTGCCTAAAAACCTTTGAGTACCTGAGCTTCACCTCCTGTCAGTTTAAGAAGCCAGAAAACTTTCATTTGTTAAGCCTTCTATTTCTCAAGGAATTTCTAGTCATTATTGCCCCATATCTAATGTACCTTTCATGGCACACAAAAATGAAAGGGTCATGTAGGAAAATAGCAAGAACCCCAGCAGATATCTTCTCCATCAGAACAGCTGCCAATCTGGTAGTAAGCCTTTTTAAATGCTGCCAAGACTGCTAGTGAAGGTCTTCAATAACTATTTTTACTGTGGTGCTTTCACTCTGGAACACTCATTACTGTTAACAGCAGTTGTGCAGCTACAGTTCAAGTCCCCATGCCTATACGACCTTTTATCATCTCTAAAATGCTGGTTGTAAGTGTTAGTGATGAAATTTCCCCCCCGCCCCCTTTAAATACATTTCTTTGCTTTATATTGCCTCTGGGTAGACCTGGTCAAATTATTTGTGGCTAATAACATTTGTTACAAGTGTAACACTTCTTCCTATTTGCTAATCATTCACAAGACAATGTAGAGTTTTGTGAATGTTTTTTTGTTATTCATAAATGTTCACAG
This sequence comes from Terrapene triunguis, assembly GCF_002925995.2. Lineage (NCBI taxonomy): Eukaryota > Metazoa > Chordata > Testudines > Emydidae > Terrapene > Terrapene triunguis. Next base: position 6,712,932 of record NW_020665057.1, on the reverse strand, counting down.
AACAGTTGCCAGGAAAAGTGTTCAGTCTATGAGATGTTCACAAATGGCTTACTTTGACTGTTCTCTGTTCATGATGTACAGTTGGTCACCTAAGTCACATGGGATTGTTTCCATTTTCTAATTGATTGCAAGTTAAACAGGGGACTAATGAATTACAAATAGAGAACAATGAATAGTGTACTCAGATTTTACAGTATTGAGGACCAGGTAAGTACCTAGTAAATAAATTAGCTAGATAGAATGCACTTGTACAAATTTTCCAAACAGAACATATCCCTCAATCAGAAAGCTAATATTATGCCCCAGGAACCACAGAGGAGCAGCCTTTTTATATGTGAATCTATTTTCTTTGTTCAGCAAGCTATACTGTGTAGCATGGCTCTGAGATGTTCTAATATTCAGGAAGGTTACTAGGAAATGCACCACTGGGTTGCAACCTGCATGTGCACCTTTTGGGACAATTTGGTTGCTATGGGAGCTATTCAGTATAACTGTAGCAACATTAAAGAAGGTAGAGTTGCACAATCAGACCTACAAGAGTGAACACTTACACTCCCTGGAGTCATATGGATTTCACAAGCAATCTTAATGGGAATCTGTAAAGGAGTAAAGGTTCATGTGCAGTACTCTTTGCTGAACCAGACCACTAACCTTTAGTACAACAATGGTGTTTAGGGGCTTGCCACTCCCTAAGGGATTTAGAAGAGCTGCTAAAGGGTGCCATGTGTAGAGGAGAGATGTGTTCACTAAAAGGCAGGACTGGATTAGGAATCTTACCTTGAGGGAATCATATCTGGTCTAGCCTTCCCCTGCTGGAACACTCCCCACGCACCCCTGCTCTCCTGGCCTGCCTGCCGTCCCTCCCCCACCTTTTTGTCATCCTTCTTTCCCCTGCTCATTTCCAACTGCTCCATCAATCCTGAAATTTGTAGGGGAAAGTGACACATACCAGGCAATCAGGCTAAATAAGGTCAGCTGGTGGCAGTAAGGAAGTGAGCCAACAGAACGTTGCTGATGCTATACTGGGAGCAGGGGCACTGGCTCTGGCAGTGCATAGGAAGAGGAGGACTAGGCAAGTACAGCAAGAGGGGTCTCAGAGAGGTGAGGAAGGTGGATAGAGTGGAAGTGGATGGAGATGCAACTTGTGCTGGGCTGGACAGGGAGAGAACGAGAGAGACAATAGATTTCTCAGCTTAGCTCTTTCAGACCAGATCTCCTGGTGTTTTTATTAAAGCACCAAGACCTTATATTTTACAACTATATTATTTTTATTTAAACGCCATATAGCACAGCAATGACAGCTTCATCCAGACACAGACTGTTCTGCCCCTGCAGTCTAGAGCCCTACCTCCCCAAAGAAAGATTAAAAGACTTAAGTGTTTTGCACAGGTGTGGTATGGCATTTTTACACTGCCTCACTAGCAGAATGGGACCATAAAGCTGGTGTAAAAAGCCCAAGGATTACTCCAGTGCAAAGATGATCTTTCAGTGGTGTATAGAAAGGAATGTGGCTAAGGCACCACTGCTTCACATCAGTCCTCAGCTGCAGTTCCAGCCCCTTAGGTATACTTGCAGCAGGTGAGAGTTAGAGCAGACTTCGGGCTGCAATAACTCAATGCAAGGTTATGGTCCTGGCACAGATACAGCAGCAGTTGTGCAATGGGGGAGTTTTAAGCCACCTCTACACGCAGATCCCCTAAACTGTGCTGAGTGCCTGTCAACAGCACTCTTGGACTTGGTCCTTTATCTTGAGAATTTTAAGGGGTAAGCTTACGTTTTTTGTGTTGCAAGTCTTTCTGTGTTTTATGAATTCACATGCAGGATGAGTCTAGTGTACTCAAGCATGGCAGCATTCTTTTGCTTTTTTGTCTCTGTTTAGAATGAGACAATAAAAGAGGCAGTCAATTACCTACATAGAGATGTACTGTAAATTAATAAATCACAACACTGGTTTTGTGGGGGTGGGGGGTTGGACACCACAATCTACTAAAAAAAAATGGTAGAATCTTCTTGTATTCAAACAGTTGTATCCAAAAATAAATTATCAGCAACATTTAGCAGTGATATTTTTGGATTGAAATGTTGTCCCTAATTTAAAGGCCTTATCCTACAAGACTTTATGAAGAGCAGGAAGTACAAATAATACTTTTCCTGTATTTGTGCTACAGGATTGTACTGTATTGATTGTACATGTTGAGCAAAAATAAACGATCAAATGGATGTAGTGGGCTTGCCTAATGACATTGTAATGACCACACAACCGGCTGTAGTACACTATTAGTAGTAAATATGTATATGAGGATAGCTCTCGGAGGCCCCAGTCTGTGCTGGGCACTGTACAAACAGAAAAAAGAAACAAACCATGCCCAGAAATATTTAGGGGATGCCTGCACTCAAGCTGGAGGTGTAATTTCCAGCTTGGGTAGACAAACGTGCTAGCTTTCATCACGCTAACTTGCTAAAGATGGAAGTGTAGCTACGACACAAGCAACAGGAGGGCCTAGCCACCCTGAATACAAACCTGCCCAGAACCCTATGTACTTACTCAGATAGCTAGCCCCTTCTGCTGCCCATGTCACTGCAGTTACACTTCTATTTGTAGCATTCTAGCTCAATCAATGCTAATGTGTGTTCGTCTACCTGAGCTGGAAATTACACCTTCCAGTTCCTGTACCCTTTCAATCTAAAGGCACAAACAAATGAAGCAACGGAGATGTGGGTGCAACATAGGAGAAAATGAATATGGCAGGAATTGGCACAGCTCAGGCAGATATTCTGGCGTTATCCTCTATCGTATGAGATCCACTCCTACAAACATGAGGGGGACTAGGCTGTAAAAAAGAATTCCCGCACTATTCATACCTAACAGCGGATTCAGGGACAGATGCTGAAACTGTGTCCTTCGCTTACCATTTCTCCGAGAGAAGAAATGTGGCATAATGCAGAGCTTATGTGGTGGAGGAGGTCTTGTACAGGCCTCCTATGCTTGGGTTTAGGTGTTAATAAGAGTTTCACCCATAACGATCTGGAACCCGAAGCAGCTTTAATTATTTATGGCTGGGCTGGCACCTTGCAATCTGACCCAAATAAGGGGAAATGTGCAGCTGTGCTACCTCAGGAGCAGGGCAGGGATGAAATCATGACTCAGAGAGTCACCGTTTGGTCCTTGTTTCAGAGGAGCAGTAAGCTCCTTTAGCTATTTTCCTGGGACAACTCACTCCTATCTTCATGCCAGCTCAGCTGTCCTGGCCAGCCAAAGCTCCATCCACTTCCTACTGCTGCTCATCCATGCCTTGCTGACTGCTGCCCACACTCTGCCTGCACCCAGTGTTGAAGCATCTGGTGTGGAAAGTCCACAAAGGGGAGTCAGGTGGAGTGTAATGTCCACTGGTATTCCTGCATAGGCACATAAGCCAGTTCATGAATATGCCCTTTATAAGTATTTCAGCTCACATTTAAAGGATGCTTCAGATGCTACGTGTGATCAGATTATAGCATTGTCTACCTACCACATGAACCCAGTTAGCAAACTTCTAGCCTAAACTACCATATGACGTCAAATGTTCTGTTTTTAAGTAGACTTTCTAGGCAGCATGCCCACGGCATGCAAACTGATCTGATTGATCACCTATGTACACAGCAGGCATATTACAAAACAAAATCACATTTATCAAAAGCATTGTATCTACTTAAAGCATTCTTACTGAAAGTGCAGGCATACAGACACACAAAGAACGCAACTGTATCCCAGCTGATAGTCCTGACAGACAGACAGAGCTGTATAAAAAATGGAGGGCAGAAGCAAATGAGATTGAACAGGTATCATACATTAACATAATTGTGTTGCTTAAGATTTCTAGATGTAATGGGCAGTATTTTACAGCATAAAAGGTATCAAACCCCATCCTACTCATACTAGTTTTGCACTGGTGTAACTTCATTGACCTCTGTGGAATTACTTGTTTTAAAGAGTGAGAAGTCAGAAGAGAATCAGGCCCATTGCCTTCAAACATTTCAAAGTGTAACATTTATAAAGAATTAAATACAGTACCTGGGGATTTGTGCATTGCATTTTTTTGGGTACCAGCATTGATGTGGATAGTAGCTAGTTGCTGTGGGAGGAATCATCACTTTTCCACTTTTTTTTAATATGGTCAAGGCTTAATATGGTGCAACCTTAAATCTTTGATGTGACGGATTCTGTAAAACAAAGACGGCAGCTCATTTTAACATTCATTTCAGTACTGATGGATTTTGAAACTTCATCCCAGTTTACAATTCTTTAGCGTAAATTCAGATCTTCTATCATGAATTTGTGGGAAACTAATGATTGCCTGTCATTAAAGTGTTAATTCAAGTCATTAACATGGAAAATATTCACCCTTCTTCACTCTGAGGAGACGGACTACACTGTTCCTTTAATAGAACTCTGCTGGAAATCAAACACAATTTTTATTCAGGGGAATGATTACTGTGTCTTGTTTAATTCTCGCCTAACAAATGTCAGCACTAATGTATTACAGATTATTCAGTCAATTTGATGGTTCCAGGTGAAAGAAAGGAACACAAATCTCTTCTTTTAGTGTAAAAAGGGTCAGCTGGATGACTTCCTCTGCAGGAGCCGAGATGAGGCTTGACATGAATCAATCAAGCAGGCTCAATTTTACAGTTATAGTGCCTAATGCCTAAACATGAGCGTATGGGTGGAAATTAGCACCCGATTATGAGCATACATGATCTTCCCTTGGAAGACAATAATATTGGCATTAAGCTTCTCAAGAGGGAAGATGCTGCTGGTTTTTAATATGTCTTAAATTATGTCAGGAAAAACACTGGAACATCACACAAAAGCCACAGTCAGTGTATATTGCTATCTCATAGAGCTGGAGATCTTTACAACAATATTGACACAGGAGCAGGCAAGCAAATGTCAGCCAATATAACATATGAAATACTTAACGTAACCAATTTTCAGCTGTCAATCAGGAGGGAATAATGACTGATGCAGGGAATCAATATGCCACAATTGAATTCCAGCTCACAAACTTGTTTCGTTCTGCACTATAAAAGACTGTCAAATGTCACACCCCAAGAGATGCAACAGGATTCCAAAGATTTATTTATTTCAAGCTCTGAAGTCTATTAGCAATAGTGCTCCTTGCACTATTGGAAAGAGAGCTTTGATGACATTAAATTTTCAGAAATGACAACTCATTGTATCTAGAGGCAATTAACGATGCCATTCTATATAATATTTCAGCAATCATCTGTCACTGTACTAATGAGAAATCATATATAATTATACTTAATCTGATTTTTATGATTTCAAAACTGCAAATATTTGATTGTATAAAATAATTTACTCTGAGTATTTTTAAATAAGTTGTTTTATACAATAATAGGAAATCATAATGAAAGATAGTAACTGGGTCTTTTTCATATAGATATACATTATGACATTACACACACACACACACACACACACTTAAATTAGAGGAAATTTTTGTTCAGCTGAATTAATAAAAAATTCCTATAGAAATGTGAGATGTGTTGAACTATATATTACCCTAAATTGTTATTTCCGGTTTAACAAATACAATGGAAATAATATTATTCATGTTCATACTCTATACTGCTGTAATACCAAGAAAGAAAAATGAGAAGCCAAAAGGAAAAAAAAAAAATAAGAGAAAAAAAGGCTGATCCCTGGAAGAGTCTTAATGTCCAAAGAATATATATAGCTTTTATAAAAAAAATGAATGGAATATAACCAGCACTTTAAAAAGTAGTTTCACAGCCATAGCAGGCTAATGCAGTGTATATTCCGATAATATTTTTCTCAAATGGGGTAAAAGCATATATTATAACCTATTTTTGCTAATAGATAACCAATTTATTAATTTACTAATATGTCCTTTCTTTCTTTCTGGCTGTTCTAACACTATCAAACCTTCATTTTTCATCCTTCAATCCCACAGTATAAAAGTGAAATTTAATATAGCAAACAAGTGCAATAATATATTGAACATATACAGGGCCAAGTTCTGCCACCCTTACTCATGCTGAGTAGTAACTTACTCCATGACTGGTCCCACTGAAAACAGTGGGACTCCTCACAGAGAAAGGTACTAATCAATATGAGTAGAATCTGGCCCACAGTAATTATAAGACTATTAGAATTAGCATATTTTCTTTACCTGGAGCTGAGAGTTAATTAAAATCTGACAGCACAATGTATACAGAAGATAAACATTACTGTATTTTCTTTCCAATACATGGATATATAATAATTCATTTAAGACAGAGTAGCTCATGCTGTTGAATGTGCTTATTAAAAACAGCAAAGAAGGTCACGGGCAGTGCTTGCTGTATCCTTCATTTGTTCTTCACCGAAAATGATATAACCAAACTGCAAAAGTTGAGATTGAAAAGCCACTAGCGTGTTGTCTAATTTCAACCACAGAAGCTGCTGTGAACTCCGTGACTTTATGAGAGAATAAGATTACAGGTCACAATAGCTTTTTTATTTCCCACCTGTAGCTTCTAACAACATTTTATTAAGGATTTTCCCATCTTCTCTTTCTGACCTACAGGGGACAAAATTCTAACAGCTGGTACAGGACCCTTACCAAAATGGCATTAACATAGATTAGCAGTTCTGAACAGTAGTATCATTTTGTCAGGCTATATTTATGACTGCTAACTAATATTTTACAGTGTTTGTAAGATAAACACAGGATATAATTATGTAAACAGGAAAAGGGCCTTTAATATGGTTAAACACAATGCATTTTGCTTGTTTGGAATAATATCACAACAAGCTACTGTTTGAAGCTTTAGTGCTTGTTTACAAAACAAACATTTTAAGTGGTAGTATGCAATATTGTTGTTGCTTATATTGTATTGGGTGTTTATCAATTTCTTATTCATTAACTATTACTCTAGACACAATAATACACTCAAATAAAGGCAGCACATCAATCAAATGTTGTCAGATTAATATACACAATGCTCACACCTGCAGATCTCACTGGGAGCCGGGGCAAGAAGCCCGGGTGGCTGGACCCCGGTCCCGGCTAAGAGCCAGTGAGAAGTCCTGGGCAGCTTCCCCCACTCCCAGCATGAATGGAGAGCAGGTGCGAGGGGGGAGGGGAGGGGAAGAGGCAGCCCACGAGGAGCCTGGGAGCCTACGGGGCAGCCAGGCTCCTGCCAAGGAGCTCCCTGGATGGAGCCCAGCTACCCCACAGGTCTCTTAGCTGGTCTCTCAGCTCCCCACACTGCCCCTCTTAGGTTGGTGGAAGTGCTCCTGGTAATTACTGTGGTGGCTGTAAGTCAACCTAATATAGGTCGATTTACATTTCTAGTGTAGACATATCCACAGAGGCAGTTTGACCAAGTAAATTCAGATCAATTGCAGCAAGAACTCATTTGGTTCACAATTCCTGAATGGATCAAGAAATAACAGATAACTGAGGCAGAAAGTTTTCCTTGTGTGTTCTTAATTTTCCAAATAATATTTTTCCTCCCTTTCAGTTTTTACATTGACAGAGACTTAAGGAAATGAGGTCTCAATTCTGCAAAGCACTTAAGCATATCAATAGGACTTTAGCACATACAGAAGTGCTTTGCTGAATTGTGGCCTGAATATACAATATTGTAGATGCAGGCAATACTGTCATTCCTTGCACAGCCAAAACTCCCAAGGAGTCAAATGGGAATTCTGGCTGTGCAGGGAATGTGAAATCAGGCCTCTCCTGTCTGTGTTTGTTTAGGTATTAACAAAGGAAATAATAAATAGCAGTTGATTTACAATAATCAATCATTTAAAAACTAAAATTTTAAAAATCCTGCACCTCCGATCTTGGGCTGTGTCGTGGCTGCATTGCCACGTCCCTGACCACCACTGGTATAAAGAAGCTTGAGCTCAGCCATTAGTAGATCACCCCAATGTCGGGGAGGTTTCTCAAGTGACAGAGTCAGCATAGTGACTTCTACATCACCTCCCTGTGAGTAACAGAGGGAGTGACCAGGGTGTCCCTGTGCCCAGCTGATCTTTGGTTGATGCATTGACCCTTTGGGACAGATAGCAATTGTAACTTACACAACCACTGGCCCTGGTTTGGGAAAGTGCAGTGTTGGCTTAAACCTACTTTCTCAGATCCCCCAAGCTGCATGGAGTGCTCCTCTGCTGAAGTCATGGATCTGAATCCTCTCTCTGTTAGACAGACAGAGAGTGAGCGAGAAAGAATATACTGTATACATTTGAAACGTGCCATATTTTATTTATTTTTTTCCAAAAATTGGAATTTCTATACTATTTATACATGGGACACTAAAACAAGAAAAAAAGTTCTTTTCTAGTCATAAATTCCTGAAAATCACTGTATACAAACTATCCAACATAGGCCTCCAGAGACCATAAAGCTGCAGATCAAGTTTGTCTAAGACAGAGGCTCTCTTGGGTTTTAGTGGGCTCTGTGCAGGCGGGAAAAAGAAACTATTTTCTAAAAGTGTGAACTTTAATAGCCTTGAAGCCTGGAATAAAATTTGTACTATTATCTCACCATTCCTCCAAGTATAGCTCTTACTCTAAGCAAGTATGAGTTATTGCTGTATTAATCAGTTAGAAAGCTAGTATAATGTCAGTACCAAACCCATGATATTATGTAACAACCTTGTAAAACTCTGCTTCTCCACTCAACTCACAGTAAGCAATATTATTGGACAAGTACGTGAAATATCATTAGTTTTCACATGGTCAGCCATGTCAAAGAGTTTGCAGAGTATATTTTGTGCATGTGCAGGTAAGTTTTCATATCAACATTGCAAGACTGCTGCACAATTTGGCTAGAATTTTTAGAAGGGCTTAGCACCCACAATTAGGTCTGGATTTTCAAGAGAGCTTGTCTTCTATTTAGGTACCTGAATAAATAGCTAGATTTTCAAGAGATCTCAACACTCAGTGTGATGAGCTGATTTGAAAATCTGGCCAAAACTGTCACAATGAGAGCTGCTAGATGCAGAGTACTTTTGGAAAATTTGGCTGTGTTGTATTTTTACAAGTGCAGGAATGTGTATGTAGGGTCTCTTGGTAACACTGAGAAATATGGACAGATGTGACCAATAACAAAACCAAAGTAAAATAAAACATTTTAAGTTGGTGTGAGAAGCAGCAATTTATCTTTAAATACTCTACCACTCCTGCTCTTCCTCATTGCTCTCCAAATTGGCACAGAACCTGGATGCCAAGTTTTTGAGAGATATTTCTTCAACAACAGCATCTGGATGCTTGGCAGACACTCCAGCCAATTGTGCTGGTTTCTTTGGATTGACTTCCATACATCTGTCAATGGTCAGATTACTACTGATTGACTGTCTGGGCTAGATTGTCCTTTTCATTTCAATTTCTCTGCTCGTTAATCCATCTAAAAGTAACTTTGAGGTCCAAGTTAAAAGTTTTCTTAAAGGCCATTTATAGGAGAAAAAAGTAAAGGATTTTACTGGGCAAATACTCACACTAGCTTTTAAAATCAACCGTACTGTCCCCGCCCAATTACAGATAATTAGTTTACAACTTTTAACTGTTAAAGAAATGCCACAGGCTTTCTGCTGTTCAGTGGAAATATTTATCATTTCACACGAACATTGGCAACTTTTATCCACTGTGCTCTGTAATTTTCTGGCAACCATCATATGAGTAACTGTATGGTGTGTTCATTTTTCAATGGCAAAGGTGAATTTCTGGAGAAATAACAGTACCTTTCCTCCTGTCATACTGGGATAGGAGACAGAGATGGGCAAATCTCAGAAAGTTTGGGTCCAGTTCAGATAAGCTTTAAATCCTTCGGGTTCCTATCTGAACCTTATTCAAACTTCTTGATTCTGAAAACTTGGTTCTTGATCCTGCAGTCAGACTTGTATGTGCAGACCCTTGTGCCCACAAAGTCCCATTGAAGTCAATGAGACTCTTCACAGGCACATGTCTGACCACATGGACTTTCCAATTTTACATAGTTCTCTTCTTGGCCTTTTTTTTTTTTTTATTTTGGCAGAGTAAGAAGCTTTTCTTAGTCCTCTGGTTTTAAGTTTGATACAGTAGCCTTCTGATAGTGCAGTTCAAATAAAAAAAGTGTCAGTTTATTAGCCTGTAGTTTAAGAACTAGAGAGGGGATTGTTGATATTTTCTAAAATGTTTAGGACCATTTCAGTGAATTCCTTGTAAATAAATACCAGATCATTAAAGCTTGATCAAGGAAAGCATCTCTTTATCCTTCCAGTCATAAACATAACCAATTATATTCAGCCACTCAAAATGTGTGGAAGTAATGAAAGGTCCTGCCCGAGAGGCATTAAAACCAAGGAAACATAGGGTTAAGAAAGACTAAATATTCATGCTACTACAGACTGGCCTTCTACAACTCCTGCCTTTGTATTAAAAAACCTTTTTTGGCACAACAGAGTGCATGAGCTAAGGCTGGTTTGTCAGTCCAGGTTTTCAGCTTTTACTGAATGTCCTTGCTTTTGTGGGCTTAAGTCAAGTTCTTTTCGTTATTTATTTGATGTGGCATTAAATATTACTGGCTATATTTTTGACTTGTTGGAGAAATACAAAGTTTCTTTTTATTAGTACTCAGCTTCTTAGACAATGTTTAGTTAATGAAGGCTTGACTTACACATCAGAAACAAAAAAATTCAGTTAGGCCTGGAAATCCAGGGTGACCCACTAGCCTTAAATACGCATGCTGTCATGCTAAAACCCCCTTAAACAATGTAAGTTATATAAGGCCAGTATGTTAGCATGGACAATTAGTCATATGACCCTCCAATAATTACTTATTTTTGTGAGTTTAGGTCAAACCCTAAATCTTACATAGGGCCCAATTACATACCTCCTGTGTAAAGAAAACTCCCAATGAAGCCAATATGGTAGTGGCATGGAACTCAGCCCATAGATTTTCCAGTAGCTGGTCACAAACAAAGCAGAATTTATATTTTAAAGAGATAGGTATGAAGGCCTTGGCAGGCTGATGTTTGTGGGTGAGGAGAGTTTTGGGGGTCTGTTGGTGGGTGAGCGGTTGAGAACTTTGTTTATTAATATTTAAATTTGTCACAGAGATAGCTATAGTTTTACAAAAAGAGCTTCTTCAGCAGAAATCAACAAAAATAAGTTCAGTTAGATACAGCAGTTCCTTGCAAAAAAAAAATCTATTTTTTTTAGATATAAAGAATAAAAAACCCTCATACAGAAAGCTCTAGAGGACCTACCAATTAATTAAACTAACACTCTCAAATAATGACCACTCAGCAAAAAATATAATTATATACAAATATTAGATTAATTCAGCCAGCCAAAAATTCAAAGCAGCAAAACAGCCCTTAGCCCCTCCGAGGAGCATACCCTCTGACTTCCTCAAAGACCCTGTCAAACAAATAGTCATTTTAATACTAGAATCAGACTTTGTAACCAAAAACAGTTTGTATGACCCATCATCCATTTTAAAACATTCAGAAGACAATCCCAGAGCTGCATTTTTAGGGGCTGAACTTGAATACACCTCTACGCTGATATAACGTGACCCGATATAACACGAATTTGGATATAACGTGGTAAAGCAGTGCTCCGGAGGGTGGGGGGGCGGGGCTGCGCACTCCAGCGGATCAAAGCAAGTTCGATATAATGCGGTTTCACCTATAACGCGGTAAGATTTTTGGCTCCCGAGGACAGCGTTATATCAGGGTAGAGGTGTAGCAATAAATACCCCCCTTCTATGGCACAGTCATGGTGCTGTAAAATGTTTTATGTTCTCAAAGGAATCACTAGGTTGTTATGTAGGAAGAGCTCTTATATAATAATGTGATTATCCCTGCAGCCCAACATATATCTATGATGCTATGTGGAAATCTTTCACTTTTTGTAGAAATACAGCTGCTGATACAGCCTCACAGCCAATCACCACTTTCCTTTGAGCAGGTGGACTAACAGGCAGGAAATTCTCTCACCTACAGAGATTTTATGTGGGTTGCTTCTGGGGTTGCACAGCAACTCACAGCCCCACAATGGCATATGTCCTTATAGCACAAGCGAAGCCTCTAATTACGAAGGTAGAACACATTGTGTACAGAAAGTAATGACTTAAATTGCTATAAAGCAGAACGCCCTTAAAATAAAACCTTCTACAAAAACTCATCATACATAAAAATATTTTTACCAACCATGTCAAAAAAATCTTAAATTGTTTAAATACCTCTGCTAAGCACCTGTAATTTGAGTATATGAATTAATACCTGTAATTCTTGGTAATTTTAAAATGCATGTGAAAGGGTTTGGAAAAAATCTGATAAAACAGATGAGCACTTTTTGGTGAGCTTAGAGAACATGACTGTAGCTTTAGAAATCATGGTGGTGGTTGTCTCAAATTACATCATTTGTCAACGTGCCATGCCTCAAAGAATCATTTTCAAGGATATCTCAGCATCAGCCTAATTTCTCAGTGCCCCGTTTCTTACTGGAATTTTTCAAAAACACATATGCTGTAAATGAAGCATCAGTGGAATCTTTCATTAGGTTCGTAGGTATAACAACGTACCACCCATAGTCTTGTCCACTAGTGGTAGATTCTGAGGCTACGTCTTCACTACCTGCCTGAATTGGCGGGTAGAAATCGATCTCTCGGGGATCGAATTATCGCGTCTCGTCGGGATGCGACAATCGACCCCCGAATCAATGCTTGTACTCCACCAGTGCAGGTAGGAGTAAGCGCCGTTGACGGGGGAGCCGCGGAGGTCGATTTGCCACCGTCCTCACAGCGGGGTAGGTCGGTTCGGATACGTCGAATTCAGCTACGCTATTCGCGTAGCTGAATTTGCGTATCTTAAATTGACCCCCCCACCCGTAGTGAAGACGTAGCCTTAGAATATGTAAACTCAGTGAAACTGGGGGCAAGAACACCAAATATTTGGTGCAGAGGAATTAGGGCTTCTGAAGTACAGAGCTTAGTACAGTAACAAAGCAGATTGTCCTGATCTTCCCAGCCAGTCCTGCTCATACCCTACTAATTCTCTCACAGTTGTCTTCCAAACAGTCCAGTCCTCAGTGTACTTTCAAGGCCACTCATTCTTTATCCCCCATCTCTTTTGGATGAGAACACAAGGCAGAGAAACAGGCAGAACTAGCTCATTGCTTACTCATTCCATTTTAGGGCTGGAATAATTCATTTGTTGACTGAGCACAGGAATTCTTCAGATTTTGAAGCTGTGTGTACATGAAGCTGACCTGTGGGCAGAAACCACTCAAGTTCCGCCAGCCTTTTTACCCTGTGCCTCACCAGTGACAGAAAATAAGTAAATACACTGTTTTCTCTGCCAGTGTAAAGTTGTACAATAATAATATACATGCCCTTTCAAAGAGACAAAAAAATTCTCATTCTTACGGGCTCAATAAACCCCAAAGCAGATTCCTTTTTAACCAGTACAATGGCAGAGAGTCACATTAAATCATAGTATTGCAAGATATTAAAGAAATTTAGCTCAAGCAGACTATATCTTGTTCTGTTTGAATTCAGTAACTTAACTGAGATCATGAAATAAATATGTTTATATGTCACTTGGTTAAATAAAAAGACCATATTACAGTATGTCCACGGTTTGCAAACACCATGACGTCTTTCCAGAGGGGAAGTATGCACATTTTTTCTGATATAGTCTGAGCAACCAAGTCTCAGGGAAAAAAAAAAAAGACATTGAAATCCGAGTTAGGTTCACTGGGAATTACTACTACTGTTCTGATCCCCACTAAGCCTCATCTTATTACTGATGGGGGAAAAAAGTGTTTTATGAATATGACGAAGCTCAGCTTTTTTGAAAGCAGAATCTAAAAGACCTGCAGACTTAGAAAATTGCACTGTCTGTGATTCAGATGAAGAGAAAAGGCTTTTTCAATATCTTGTTAAATCATCACCCCTGAAAAACGGGGTCTTTTATGGCTCGATCAGTTTTGTGGTAGTGTGTACTGTGAAGGGGCAAAATCCCCATTCTACTCCTTCACATTTTACCCCCTTCCCACCCACCCCCACTGCGCACACACATACACAGTCCAAACACTCACTGTTCTTGGCTGGCACTTGACTTTAATTTAAATAGAGCAACAAAGACATAAGGCAGAAATGGATTTAGCCAGATAACCTGTCTCTTCTTTTAGTTCTCACCTCTGTTCCTTCCTATAGTGCTCACCTAATCATACAGCCTCTCAACCTTTTATATTTAAAGAGACTCACCCAGTCTGGCTGCCCAGGTGGGTCAGTACACGATCTCTGCACTTCCTAGGAGGGTCCTAATGCTATTTGGGGCAGGGCTATAGAACGCATTTACATTGGTGCAGCTGCGTAGCTGTAACACCACCTCGGGTGCTTAATAACTCCACTTCGGGGAGAGGAGGTAGCTATATCACAGGGATAGTATATATATCTGTGGCGGGGCAATGACTGACCGGCACGGTGCCTCCTGCTGGTTGTCCAGGGAATTAGCTCTTTTCCAGCTCCGGAACGCCCTCTGCTGGCTGATGTCTTGCCTGCCGCTGGCCCCCGTGTCCCTCCCGGACCCCGGTGCCCTTTGCCCAGGGGTTCTGCCCCAGCAGTACCCCCTCACTCTGGGTCTCCCCTCCCAGAGGAACCCCCAACCTCCTAACCTCACCTTGCCTCAGTGGCTACTGCCAGTCACCATCTAGCCCCCGCTCCCTGGGGCAGACTGCAGTCTATAAACCACTCATCATCGGAAAGGGGGGTTGGACCAGCTGCCTCTGCCTATCTCTGGGCTGCCCCTTTGCAGCCCCAGTACCTTTAGTAGGCCTCTAAGAAGGCCTGCATCCTGGGGCTTTGCTAGGCTGGAGCTCCCCAGCTCCCTCTGCCCTTCCCCAGCACCGCTCCACCCAAGGTACCCTCCTCCGCTTCCCAAGCAGCCAGGTCCTTCTTTCTCTGAGAAGCTAGAGAGAGTGTCTGTCTTCAGCTTCTGGCCCCAGCCCTCTTATAAGGGCCAGCTAGGCCCTGATTGAGCTGGTCACAGTGGCGGCTGCTTCCTTAATCAGCCCAGCTTTCCCAGTTGCAGCCCTCTGTTGGGCTGCTTTTAACCCGTCTTTACTGGGGTGGGGCAGCCGCCCCACCACAATATCATGTATAGGCTTGGTAGAATTCTTATTTTTAATAATTTCAACAGATAATATTTTTATTTTTAATCTTTTTTTTTTTAATTTTTATCTATTTAAGATTCCACAGCTGTGCAAAATCATGAGTTTTAAGCATTTCTTTAAAATGTTTATTGGTTCAAATTTTCACAGTTTGGGAAAATTATGGGGGCATCCGACTATAGGGTGGTTAGGCCATTATTTAATGACACTAGACACTGAGATTCAAAAAGTGATACCCATCAAAACACAAATTGTCAGCTTCATATGTCAAAATAAACAAAGTAAATATCCTTACAATCGATCTCTAGCAAGTTCTCAAGGAGCATTTTTCTTACTTTACGTATCTATAAATGTTGATTATCATCGATGGAAATATTTTTTAATCTGTTTGTGCGTGTATGGTGAAATTGATGTTTACCGATAAAAACCTAATTCTCCTGATCCTAATCATATACAAACACATCATAAGAGAAAGACAGAGCAAAAATATTTGAAAGGTTGTGATAACATCAAAAAAGAATGGAAAAAGACCTCAGAATGTGTGGGGATCTGGTTAAGCAACTACAAGCTTTGGGGACTTAACCATACAAAAACAATGAATGCTTTTCAAAATTAGATCCTTGTTACTGAAAATAATGGAGACAAGGAAAGAAACAGTTCACAAAAACCAGTAGTAGAGGACTGTAGACTGGAAAAATCAATCGGCAACATTGTACAGTAAATCATACATACAGAGGACCAAATGATAGCCTCAGTTGTATGGTGCAGAGGGGAGCAATTGGCACTAGCTGCACGAAAATGGGACAGAGAATAAATTTAGAGTGTACAGAAAAGACCAACACTGCTACCTTCCCTAAAATAAGTACTATCTGCTGCTCCACTGAATAAGGCTACATATTTAAAACTACACAGAGTTTTGAGAATATGTCTGGATAAAGTGGTGTAGAGTAAGGGAGCAATTCCCAGAGGTTCCCTTCGAAAACTGGTGTTGAATATGTTGAAAAACTAGTGGAAGTCAATGCAGCTATAAGTAGCTTTAACTGCCAATTCACAGCTTTTGCCTCCCTCATTGCTGTATGTGGGAAAAGTACTGTGCTGTTCTGCAGCAGACCAATGATTACAACAGTGCCTAGCCAGCTATGCTTCCAGGAGTGCAGCTCTGGAAGAAGTGAAGGGATAGAGACACCACATAGCGGCCACGAGCTCCAAAATTACCTTCAAACCCTGGATTCTGCATAATTAAGCAGTGCTCCCTGCTTCTTCACTGTCCCCATTAATCCCCATCTTACTGGGACAGTCTTTTTTAACATAATTTTTCCTCCCCACTTGTTTTCCCAGGGTTAGGAAGAAGATAATGTTGGATGCTGTTTTTTAAAGTCTTTAAAGTTTGCGATAATCTTCATAACCTTCATCATGGCAAATCCCAAAGGCACATGGTCTCCTTACAAATAGAATGCTACCCAGTTTGATCTCTGGCATGCTGCTTAAAGTGGTCTGATTGTATATTCAGTTTTTGTCCATCACTAGCAATCTTGTTGTACCACCAAAGCTTTTGGTGCCCATGTGCTTGCCGGCCATGTAGCAGCATTTCATGGTACATATGCTTCAGAATTCATTGGTCCTCTATTCATATAATATGTCCATACCAAGAAAACAGCCAAAACTGAACCAGTGTGGATGGAAGCGGTTAGAATATCCTCATTTCTGATCTTGCTATGCCACATGGAGATGACGAGAATGAAAAGGTCAATCCAGGGTTCTTCAGGCTTCCCAAGTGCCTTTGTTTCACTGCCATACAGCTGAGCTGATAGCACTGTGGTTCTACAGCTTCATAGCAAGGTTGATATCATAACGTTCCCACAGAGGCCACTGAAAGGCCCAAAACATGGGAGCAGCTGCTGCTATACAGGCATCTGCATCTTTTGAGCATCCTCCAGCACTGTCTATGACGCTGTCCAAATATTGGACAGCTGCCACCTGCTCACTGTCCCATCCAGACAGGCTAATACTGAGCTGGCTGTAATCTGTAGCTGGAAGCTGTTTGATGGTAACAGTCAGGGACTTTGTTTTATCTAGATTAATAACCAGACCAATGTGTGTTGTTTCTTGCCCAACCAGACCAGTCATCAGCTGCAGTGATTCACCAAACTGAGCCAATGTCATTGGCACATTCAAGATCTTGAAACTCAGCACCACTGACAGTTGCCTCCTCAAGCCTATCCATCAACCAATGCTGCTTGATTTTGACAGACCACAGTCGTCATGACCCATGGGCCTCAAACCTGAGTCCACAGGGGTTACAGGAGCAGCCATGCTGCGATCATCCATTTGACTGTCTGCTGACAACTGCTGACCCAGGACCCATGAAGCCTAGTCCCAGTTGGAGGCTCTGCCCCGGTGCATTATTGGCAGAGGCCCAGAGCAGCTGATTGGCCCACTGGCCCTACTTAAGCCAGCAACAGGAACGGGAAGCTGTCTGAACAACTAGGATCCACCTCTGGACTGTGTGCTTTGTGCTTCCCACTCCCCCAGCTTGACTTCCCAGGATCCTGACCTGGCTTGGCTCTGGACCTCTGACTTGTGGTTCTGAGCTCCAGTCTGTCTTCAGATTCTGACCTCCCGGTATCCTGACTCGGCTGACTCCTGACTGTGGATTCTGGCTCCAACCAGTAGGTGTAGCTGTCCACTTCCCAGCCCTGATAACAGACTTGCCAAACTCCTGTGGAGATAGGAAACCATGCCGTGGCATCTGCCATTAACTCGAATGCAGCCTTCCATTCCATTATAGAGCTTTTCTATCAATGACATTATCTTCCCAGGGATTCCAAACTGTCTTATTAGATCCCACAAACTTGCTTGATGCACTGAGTCAAAGGTCTAACAGAAGTCTATACAAAGTATTGCACACAGCTTACTAAAATTCACCCTTCTTCTCAAAAAGACGTGTCAGGGTAAAGATCTGGTCAACAGTTGAATCCTGTCTACATTTGAAACTCTACAGTGGTTGTAGTTCTTCAGTATAGATGCTACCTACACAGATGGGAGGGGTTCTTCTGTCAGTGTAGGTAACTACTGAGAGCAGTAGTTAGATCAATGGAAACATTCTTCTGTTGACCTAGCATTGTCTATATCAGGGGTCAGGTTGTCTCAACCACTTCACTCAGGGGGTGGATTTTTACACCGCTGAGCAACATAGTTGGATTGACCTAAATTTTTAGTATAGACCACGCCAAGGTCTAAGAACTTTTCTACAGGGTTGATTAAAGGTATGAATTTAAAGTCAGGGGTTTAATGTGGTTTAACTAAATATGGGGGAAAGTAGCCTTAATTCAGTTTAGCTTAATTCACTTTGGAAATGAATTAAACTAAACCAAATTAAGGCCACTTGAATTCTGAATAAGAACGTTCACATAGGGGTTTAATGCAGTTTAACAAATCCACTTTAAATTCAGACCTTTAGTCAATTCAGAGTAATTGTCTTTATTGTCCCCCTCTAGATGAGCCATAAAACTGCACTGAATATCCTGTTTTTTCCCCAAATCGTTGATTTGAGACATTAACAGGGAAGTGAAGTCTTTTCCTGGGACCAGCAGTAGTGTAATACTTCTGTAGTTGCTACATTCAATCTTATTGCCCTTTTTTGAACAGAGGCAGAATAATCCACTTCTTCCAGACATAGGGGATGATATTAGTACACCAAATGGTCTGGAAGCGCCTATACAGCCACCGTACAACAATACTCTCATCTGTCTTCAGCAACTCAGTGGTAATGTTACAAACCCGGGTGCATTCCCAAACTTCAGTTTATGGAATGCAATCCAGAACTCTTCTTGGTTAAAGGAAGGTGGCTGTCTGGAAATTTCTGCCCCTCTTCAAATGGAATAGGGACTGCAAAGGATGGACAATTAGGACCATCTTGAAATGATCTTTCTATCAATGTAACTGATCCTTCAGAATCTGGCTGATACTACCATCCCAATTCTTTACTGGTCAAGCTGGTACCACCTTCCTCCATAAATACTGCAAAGTTGAAGAGAGGGTGCAGAGATCATACCTGATGTCTGTTCTTAACTGGATGCCTGAGCATGCCACCAGGATTGCTTTATCTTCCTTACACAATGACATGATGATGTTCCAAAGTTGAACCCATTCAAACGTTGTTTTTGCTCTCAACAAACGTGCCTTGGGAGATGCAAATTTTATATTTGCTCTTTTCATCTATTTTGGAGGAAAAAATGAAAAATCTGCTGTCTACATAGAAATTCATTTCCACTGTGGTTGCAAATTATGTAAATTAAAGAAAGTGTTCTCATTTTACTTGGTCTGGCATATGTGTTTACAGGAGGCTATTGCAACTCTTTATGCAAATACTGTATTTAAGCAGCTGACACTAGATTTACTACTTAGAAGCATAGAAGACAAGAAGGACCAAAATCTACCAATTCCCAGGGATCCCACGTAGTCACAGAATATTGATTACCTGGGATATTACCAACTCATATTAATAGATGATTCCTGTTCATTGAAGTAAAGATGGTGACACCATTCCCACTGCACCCAAAGGTCCCAACTATTTCCTAAAGGAAAATAAGTTTTCCAGTCCCCAATCTGACCAGTGAGATTCCAGTGAGCAATCTTGCATTACCGTTGTTAAGGATCTAATTGCATATTTTAAGATACTGATGATGTCTAAATAATTGACAGAACAAGGAGTAATGGTCTCAAGTTGCAGCGGGGGAGGTTTAGGCTGGATATTAGGAAAACTTTTTCACTAGGAGGGTGGTGAAGCACTGGAATGGGTTACCTAGGGAGGTGGTGGAATCTCCTTCCTTAGAAGTTTTTAAGATCAGGCTTGACAAAGCCCTGGCTGGGATGATTTAGTTGGGAATTGGTTCTGCTTTGAGCAAGGGGTTGGACTAGATGACCTCCTGAGGTCCCTTCCAACCCTGATATTCTATGATTCTATGATTCATTGCACCAGAGAGTCAACTCTATGACTCACTCAACACACAAACTCTTTAAATGAAGGCAGAACATGGACTTGTAATGCAAAGGGATAAACAGTTTCTTTTCCAGTAGTTAACCCAATCCATCTGGAGGGACAAGAAGAAATGTTCAGGGAGCAGAAAAGCTGTACTGAGCATTATCCACCATTATCATTGCCCTTTGTTGTGTTCCCCAACACCCGATATATATGTTGTAGGGAAGTGATTCTCAACCTTTTCAGAGGATTGTACCCCTTTCAGGTGTCTGATTTGTCTTGTGTACCCCGAGTTTTACCTCACTTTAAAACTACGTGGTTACAAAATCAAAGATACAAAAGTGTCACAGCACACTATTACTGAAAAATTGCTGACTTTCTCATTTTTACTATATAACTCTAAAATAAATCAACTGGAGTATAAACTATTGTTCTTGTATTTCAGTGTATAGTATATAGAACAGTATAAACAAGTCATTATATGAAATTTTTGTTTGTACCAACTTCGCTAGTGGTTTTTATGTAGCCTGTTGTAAAACTAGGCAAATATCTAGATGAGTTGATGATATACCCCCTAGAAGACCATTGTGTACCCCCATATGTATACGCCTGTTGAGAACCACTATTGTAGAGTATTCCTTCACCCAGGCCCCATAGTCAAGACCAGGAAGCCAGGAGACGTGGGAAACCTGGTTGCTTAAATTTAGTAAGTACCAATGTAGGTTATGTACCAATATTACCCAGCTTCACCTGCCCAGACCCCACTGACTTGCATGAAATACAATTTGCTCATATAAACCCTGAGTAATTGGGCTCTATACAAATGGAATGTGGGGAGCATTATGGAAGTGAAGTCACTCCCCAAGCTGTGACCTGAGTCCAGGATTGTAGTGCTACCCCTTCCTCACAATTTGGGGGCTGCTCTTCCCATGCCCTTTCACTCGGGCTGCCTTTGGCCCATCCCATTGCAGCCACCTATCCCTATGTTAGGCCCGCATAGAGATCCTTTCCGGAATGAACAAGGTATTCCCGGGTCTTGTGCTTTTGCTCCACCCACAGTCTCCTTGCTCAGCCTCAATGTGTGGTGAAGTGTGGAGTTGTGTTTTGTGCTGCCCATCCGCCCCTAAATTCAGTTTGCACAATAGTCCCATGCAAAGAGATCAATCAATGCATGAATGCATTGGTATTTACATTCCAAATTTGGTAACTGAGAAGCAAATTGCTCTTGCACGTTCAAAAAAGGACTCATTTGCATGTGCAATTTTAGGTCTGTATATATGTCTGTAATTTTGCAAACACATTTTAGTAGCTTGTTCTAGCAAATATGGCCCTTAATGTGAGATTTTAAGGAAAATGTTCTCAGCTTGAAGTTCAGAGGATTTAAAAGTTATAGACTGTGTGAAAATTCCACACATTTTCCTCCTTATCATTTTAATTTTGTTTAGGATGACCAGACAGCAAGTGTGAAATATCGGGACTGGGGTGGGGGGTAATAGAAGACCCAAAAATCAGTACTGTCCCTATAAAATCGGGACATCTGGTCACCCTAATTTTGTTGCTTTAACTCATTCATCTCAATGTTTCAATGTATTTCCCAGGTAATTTCTTTCCTGTTCTTCCTCATTGCTTTGGCAAGTGTTGCTCTCCTTGCTTTTGCCTTCATAATGTGTTATTTCTGACCTGTTGCTCATCTTTTATAACACTGGTTCCTAGCTCTACTATTCAAGTTGATATTGCAGCTGTGATTTCTATTTTTTTCTTTGCCCTTTTTGGCTCTGCCAGGCATTTCATTAGCAGACTCACAGAGAGTTTATACTATATCTGCAGCTGTAGAGTTCAGTGGGATTTACTGAAACAACTGAACGACTTGGATATATCTACATCCATTTACTCTTAGAAATGCCTTCCCTCGAAAAATACAAAATAATAGGTCGTGCTCAGACATGGTATAAGCATGCAGAAATTCATTGAAGTCAGTGGAGATGTATCTACTTTCATCAGGTCTGAATTTGGCTCACTGTATAGCAGAAAAAAAATTAACATTTTTTAATCCAAACACAGGCCTTGATCATGCAAGTTACACTGCATGAACAGAGACTTCCCTTCATGTAAAATGACTTGCAAATCAGGCTTAGATAATGTTAAAATTAAGTAGCATAAAGCCACAACCTGCAGAAATAATCTCTTAACAGATTTGGGTCCATTTATTTTAGTATATTTTAATACAAGATATTGTTTTGCACAACAATATTATTTCTATGCAAAGAATTTCAGCTGAAACAACTATACATTTTTTCCTTTCTGCCCTATGAAGTTTCTATTCCTATTTTATTCCTCCCTTTGCAGTCCTTCCTGCCCCCACCTACCTTCATAATCACTTTCTTTTTGACTCCCCCACCCACAATGTTGCCTTTTAAGCTTACTGCAAATAATGAACTTCTCTGGCCTTCAACCTTTCTAATGTCTCTGCTTATTTCTGTAAGTTAGTTTTGGCTGTTAGGTTATGTTATAATGTTCCAGACAGATATTCTTTTTGTGATGACAGTAAATAAGATACACATAGACTTTTCTGTTTATTTTTTCAGCTGTTCATTTATAGTAAATTTTAATAAAAACTGTGAAACAATTTTGTTCTGTGGGGGAGGCTTGACACAAAAGTAGAACAATAATGTGCCAAAAATGCATTGTTATGATCTTTCAGATGGGTACTGTCACTAGGAGGGGTCTGCACTTCAGTCAGTATGAACATGATAAAGTATGAATAGTACAGCTGCAAACTCCCTTTGGATAACACTGCAAAACATATGGAAAATGTTTCCTGACTTATGAAAAATAATATTGGGGCAGAGTATAGTAAAGGGATTGGGTCAAAAGGGTGAATAAAGCATTAGCACAAACCATAACTGCAATCTTGTAGTCATAAATTCCCTATTAATGAAATGTGCATGTAATTCTTAAAACTCCTCAGTGTTTAAAAAAAATATAGTGTTAATAAAGATGCAGTGACATACTTAGAAATATATATGGGAAATTAGTCATTCATTATTTATTTGAAGAAATAATCGTGACTCTAAACATCCCTTTTGGAAAAATTCAGATCATGACTTGGGTTCAGATCTGCACTTTCTGGCCTGAGCCTCACTCTAATTTTGTTTGGTTTGCATGGCCCTGTTCTTTGGTTGCTTAACTGCACTTTGTTAAACCTTTATGATTCAGACCTTGTTCCTGCAAGTCCATGCACAATGCATAGCAGTGTATGCTACGTTGTTGCACCCCAGGCCAAGTGTGAGTAGAGGCCATGCAGGAGCACAATGTCCCCCTAGCCTCAGTCTCAGAGAACGGGAGGCATTGCCTGGGGACCGCTGGGGAAAGAAAACCTTTCACCCCTTTGCTGCCTTTGGCCATTGTTTTGTGTGGTTGTTTGATGGTAACACCCAGACCTGCTCATCTGTGCATAATGGTCACGAGTCCTTGGCTCCTTTGTTGTGGCAGACTGCCTACTTAGAATGTCATTCTCTTAACTGTTTCTGTGTATTATCCATCATTGCACCACTAAGCTCCAGAACACTATCCTACCTGAGAAGCAGAGTCTTTGTTCTCTGGCCCACCAGTCCCACTGCTCCCTGACAGGGCGTATTATGATGGTCTAACATCGCCAGGTAGGGATTCCTTCCTATCTGTTTTACCTTTGCCTCTTTACTGCCAACTCTGTCTTTTTGATGTTTTGTGGGTTCAGGGGAAGGCATCTTGCACTCAAATTGCCATTTGGTGCTGACTTTTTTGACTTCTGCCACAGTGTATTGTGGCCACTGTCTGAGCACAGCGTGTCAAATATGCCATACATTGAAAAATGTGCCTTAGTTTCCTGATCACAGTTCTTGTCTGTGTGTCCTCAATATAGTTCACTGCTCAGAAACTGAAGTAGTAATCTACTGTGATCATCTAGTTCCTGTCAATAAAAGAGAACAGGTGTGTTCTGACTCTTTCCCACGGTCAAGTTGGGATTTCCTGAGGCTGTAAAGTCTCCGTCCATTGATCACTATGCTCTTTGCACATCTTGCATTTTTCTATGTACGCTCTCAACTGGACATTCACTCCTGGGCAGTAGATATACTCCCTGGCTCACCTTAACCATGCCCCAGGTGTGAAATGTGTTACAGATCTTTCTCTAAACAATCTCTCCTGTAAGATGGAATCAAACCATCCTGTCAGTAATTAGGGAACCTTTTACAGCTCCAAAGTTACATATGGATGCCAGAAATCTCAACTTTGTCATATAAATATCCATTCCCTCTTCTGCTTTTCGGTTTTGGGTAAAAACCCAGTTTCATTCTGTCTAGGGTTCAAGTGCTCAAACACTTTTATCAGCTCTTCTGGTGTTTTGGACATTAATCCTGGCAACAATGTTTTACTCTCTCCCCACCAATGATCTAGTAAAAAGCATCATTTTTTCCATTGTTATCCCCAATGATCAGCTCTGTTTCTAGACTCAATTCTTACTTCCACAGCTTCCATGCTTGCGCAAGGTTTTTTGTCTCTTCCTGGCTGTGAGTCTCACTAGACTGACCATTGCCATCATGTTTCATGCACCATATGCTGGGTAATAACATGAAAGGACTCCATGTTTCTAAAACTAAACTGGTTCCTTATTAAGAGACCTATTTACAAAGATGCAACGGCTTACTGCTAGCATTGAAGTTGTGTGCATACAGATTCACTTCTTTCTTCCTCCTCCAGCCTCTTCCCTCTTTCAAGCCATGCTTCTTCCTTCAAGTTCCATGCAAGTTGCTACCATCGCTGCACATGTGCTATCCACTGTAGGATCAGAGCCAACTTGTTCAGCCCAGCACTCCTGAGCAAAGCACTGAACCAAAACACTGGTGTAAGTATAGCAAAGGAAGCAATTTTGAAGTAGAAACATGCTAATTTCAAGTTTTGAAGGCGTTAATCCTAAATAGTAACTAATACATTGTCTTGCTTAGGTGAAGGGCAGGGTGTGAAGAGGATCATCCATGTTGCTGGGAGCATCCATTTTTTGTGCATCATTTTTCCAAACCATTTTGTAAAACAAATTAATAACCATTAAACAATCACTTGAACCTACCAGAACATTTTTAAAAAGTCAGAGAAATAGGAGTGCAATGGGAATAATGACTCTCCATTTGATTAAAGGCTTGGAAAGTTGTCCCCAAAGAACCACAGCCACATCACCTGAGGGAACTCTCCATAGGATTGGAAGGTAGAGAAAGTTTTATTCTAAAACTGTAGTAGTAGGGAATTTACATTAAAAATGTAAACAAACGCAAACAAAAATATAATATTATATTTGGTCTTTCAAATAACTATGATTGAATTCCAATAATTGAACAATAGCAATAAAAAGCTGCAGTGTAAATTGTAGCAGTCCAGAACGTCGTTTAACACAGTGTAATTATGTTCTGAAAACTGTGATTATTGCTACACTGTGCTATTTTAATGACTCGTGTGTATGCCAAAAACACAGGCATGTATTCTGGAGATAATTATAATTATACAAGTTAAACATGTAGGAAGACTAGTGTTAGGCTCCTCCTATGAAGTTAGCTAGATAAGGGAGCCTATTGGACTAGTCATTATACAGCTGCCAGTAAAAACTTTATAGTTAAGGTTGAAGTAGCTATTCCAATAGAAACCTATTTTCAGTTATATCTTCCTATTATGATGATTGGCTCATTTCATCTTAGTTCTCTCTCAAGTTTCTCATACTTGTACACAGTCCAAAGGTGTGGGTACATAGGTGCTGGAACTAGGGGTGCAGGGGCTGCAGCACCCCCTGGCTTGAAGTGGTTTCCATCATATACAGGGTTTACAGTTTGGTTCAATGGCTCTCAGCACCCCTACTATACAAATTGTTCCAGCACCCGTGTGTTTATTTTCAGAAGTTTGAATATAATCTGTTCAGCCATTTTTGAAGGGGTGATCACGGAAGACAAACAAAAATATGTCTTCCACTTTAAAAAACAAAAGTTGTTTGACTGTTTTTGTAACTGGTTATCTCAAACACAACCTCTCTTGCAAGGAAAGAACACACAAGTAGTCCTTAGTAAGGAATGTGATCTTTGCGAGGTTTGAAAAACCAGTCGGTTTTAGAATAAAGGTAATTATAAATTGACACACTGGGTATGCAAATTAACATAAAAAGAAAAAATGACCTACAGTGAAGTCTGCTAATCTGGATATGCATCCGTCCAGAAATAGGTTAAGAAACACCACTCAGCATGGTTAGCGATTCCTCCCTCTACCTGGCCAGCTCTTCTGTCCCCTTTGCTATGTGATCCTCAAATAAAACTGGCAGTTCTAATTTCATATGCTCTGAAGATCTGCACACAAGAATATACTTGCTCAGTTTAAGAATGTTTGAAATGGATATTTGAATATTTGAAGAATATATGAAATGGGGGGCGGGGCACACTGGTCCCCTTCAGATGTCATCCAAAGAGGTAAGAGGAGTGGAGGGGCTTCAATGAGAACTATACGTTTCAAAATACTCTTGAGACAGTAAGTGTTAGAAGACAGATCAGCACATATAGGTACCAGGCTTCTATGCAGGTCAGCCTCCCACAGAAGGGTCCATTAGTAGACCATATCGATAAAACAAGTGTCAAATGCACTGGCAAGTCATTGGAGAGGGGATAAGGGGTGGGGAGATATGCGAGAAGAAACAGAAAAAATAAATTCTAATGTACAAACAAAAAAATTGAAGTGTGAATTCAATGGGAAAACTCAGGACAGGCGCCAATTGATTAAAACACTGCTCAGATATCAGTTGGAAGGAAGCTGAAAAACGGGGTGGGGCTGTCCCCAAATCCTGACCTTTTCCTGAATGAACCTAGAATATGCACAATCATATTCTCTTGGACTGGACTAGGACTCAGGAGATTTGGGTTCAGTTCCAAGCTGCCACTGACTTCCCATATGATCTTGGGCAAGTTACTTCAACACTGTGCCTTAGTTCCTCTTATGTGAAATAAGAATAAGAATACTTCCCCACCTCAGCATAAATTTATTAATGTTTGTGAGGTGCTCAGATTCTACAAAGGAGCACCATTGAAAAGTCTATAGATAAAATTATGCATTTTTCCAAATGACCATGGTCATATAATCATATCTTGTGCCAAACTAGTGGCTATGGACCATTATGAAAGGGTAAGATCCTTTAAGAATTGTGTGATGAAGAGTTGAGGAAGTGTGTGCACAGAGTATGTTCACTCTATCCATCTAACAGCTGTTTGTCTGTTTTCATCACTGAAGGCACACATGCTGGGTGTAATGACAGCCTGCTCTGTGATACCTGTGTCGTATCCTATTTGGAGAAGGACCAGCTGTTTGCTCACAGCCCACAAGAACGTCTGAGCACAGATAGTATGGTAACAAATTTGGCTCTTCATCAGAAAGTCATTTAATCTTGTTACTGTGCAGGTACAAAAGAGATCACAATAGTGATAGCCTAGCCACTGGGGGTGTGTTAACGTATATTTTATGATAAAAAAACCCAACTATATGCCACAAAATAGACAGGCTTATGCTTTTATCCTATCACTGTGATTAGTAAATCTGACACAATGCTCCAAGATGGGAACTATGGAGTTTTACAACATTAGAAGCTGAGACCATTTACATCTGTCAGACTGTAAGAGGACAACACATAAAGGATGAAAACAAATGGTGCATGGATAGCTATTCTGTCTGCTTCCACCTTATAATGGCAACATCTGCCTGCAAGTATATAGCTGAGATGCACAGCAGCATCTGTGCACTAACCAGCTTAAATGTATTGCTGTCCTGCAATTCCAAAATCAATTCTATTTTTTAATAGTTTTGGTGCAAGCTGTAGAGAGAAGTATAACATTAATAGATCTGTTACTTTTACAGGTGCTCTCTCTCTCTGCAAATCCCATTTGTTTTGACAATTTGGTGCTATATTTACTTGATGCTCCAGAGCAGAAGATCCAATAATTCTAAGAGGACCTAGCAATGCAAATTCGAGATTTATAGAATACTATAGGTGAAGCTTTCTACATGTGGATGTTTCCAAACAAGCAAAGCCTTCTCCCTTCTTTCTAGAGATAATTATATGTAGAATAGTGTGAATTATAAAGTTTTGCCTCACAACATTTCTGTGGAGGGATTCCTGGGCTTTTATTTTCCACATGTAAATTTTACCAGTAATGTGGTATTCATTAGCTTCTGCCTGCCTGTATTTCAATTAAGAAAATTCAAAGAAAGAGGCAGCAGCTGCTAAAAGCCAACCCTTATTTTTTTTAAGTATTAAAAAAGTTTTCCTTTCCTTAAAGGACCAGTGGAGCACTCTCCTACAGTTACAACACATTCAAAGAACACAGAGTTCAAAAGCATTCTGAAAGATTCTGGTGTTAGGGTGAGGATATTTGAGTCCTTGACTTCAGTCCTTATCCTTTTACAGGACCCAGGATTGCAAATGTAAGCCTCAAATGGCAATTAAAAATAGCATCCAACTGCATTCTTTAAGTATTTTTTGTCCCTGTTCTTTGTCTGCTATACACCTGCCATGGAAAATGTTTGTTATGAAAAGTACAGCAAGTTTGACAAATGATTTCTTGTTTAATAAGTGGTATCTATGGTTGACATAGAATACAAGATGGAAGCCAACAGATTGCTCATGTGCCATCTTGAGACTGATTATCTTGAGATAGAGTTTGTAAATCTCCTGTTTTGTGTGTCTGTCTGCCAATTTCTCAAATAAAAGATCCTATGAAAAGAAATAAATTTAAAATACAGATGCATGTTTCTCTATCACAAAGTTGTACTTATCCTAGTTCTACTTGATTGCTAGTTATTTTTCTTGATTTTTTCTGATTCAAAGAGAACACTGTTAGCCAAGATTTGATTTTTAAAGCAGTCTCTTTGCTAAAGGCTGAATTCATTTTTCTATCCTATCTGTCCACAGCCACATGTTATTACATTCTATACGTAATTTATATCTGCATTTGTTGGATAGAGTCCAACCCTATTCCTTCACAAATGTGTGCGTATTTTAATATATCTATATATATATATATAGCTATATATAAAGAAAGAGAGATGTGTGATTTTCAGGTCCATACTTTTCTCAGAAAGCAATATGGGGAGGGATACCAGTCTCTAAGTGCTACTGCATTATGATCTAGTGACCCTGAAAATAGGGTCAGAAGGAGGTCTCACTGCTAACTGGAAAACTAATCAATGTAATTCCACCACAGAGCTGGTGCACACCAAATAATGTAGTCCTCCCCCTTCCCCCCAATAAAGTCTATGCTTCATTGTGATGAATATAAATGTCAGATTTCAGCATTCAGGCAAAAGTAAAAAGAACCCTGAGAGGTTCATGTCTTGTAAGGTTAGGTGAAGTCGTTAAGTTATAGCATGGTTCTATATTTTTAACTTTACTTAGGAGCAATTTAACTGGTTATGTCAGAAGTTCTTGGCTTAATAATACTTAACTCCAAGGCAAGAAGTGCAAAATTATGGGTTTTCACATTAAAAAAAACACCCATATAAATAGAAAAACAACTAAGCTAAACAAATAAATATTAAAGAAAGAAGAAAATTTTATTTTATGCTTAGAATCTTACACAAAAATTGTGAATGGCACTGTGCAGCCTGGGGAAACTCCACTATAGTCCAGTGTTACATTTGATTCAGATCAGGTACTTTTACCGAGAAGGCGAGCAAGACAAAGGGTAAAAGGTCACTGGTGACTAATTTTCTGAAAACTAGCAGCTTGTGTAAGTAATAGAACATTTATTGCATTTCTCTCTCATCCCCGCAATGAGCTAGAAAATCCATAAGAATTCCCAGCACTAGCCTTTATTAAGGTATAGCCCTGGATTAGTTTAATGTCCAATTTAAAGTCACTGCCTGTACCTACTTTGCTTATCTTCTTTAAAGAGAGCCATTTTTCCCCATGGTATTTCCCAGTTTAAGTTGCCAACAATATATTTTTCCTTATAAAAAGTGGATTTTCATTTATGTTATATACAGAACACTTGACTGTTGTATTACTGCATTAAAGAGAGCTCTTTTCCTCCACTGATATATTAAAACATGATTAGTGCTGGACAAGTACTGCAAAAATATTCAGAAATGGTCTTTCAAACAATAACAGCAAAAGACACTCAAATTAACATTGACGGTATTTGAAATGTCTTTTGCTCACTCTTCTTGTGAATATTCATAAGACTGGATTTTTTTCTAATGAAAATTTGTCACAGAAATTAACATTATCGTAGATGGGATATAAACCCTTAATAGCAGTTGCAGAAACCCATACCCCAGGCCTGAGGACTGACACTGAGGCAATTTAGCAGATGAGAGAAATAAAGAAGCGTGACCATGCCCTTCACAATGAAGGCCCTACAAACACTTTGGATTGTTTGCAAAAAGAACAGGAGTACTTGTGGCACCTTAGAGACTAACACTTTGGATTGTTTGTATGCAATGTCTTGACTATGGAGAATAGGTGGGATGGTGAAAGGAAACAGAGATCAATGATTTCAGTCAATGCAGTTGGCAGCTAAACATACTATTGTTGTACAAAAAGATGGGGTACTTAATACACATCAGCACCACAAACAGGTTCTCTGTGTGAATCAGACAACAGTACAGAATTTAAAGGCTGTTAAATAGTTAATAAATCTTCAGGTTTTCCTACTCCTGAAACAATTCCAGGACCAAACTCTTCCATCCAGTCACTTTACCAGATCATGACTGTCACCAAGGTTATTTTCTTCTTAGTACCTATATCTGTACACAAGGACATTTACTCTTCCTCAGTTACATCTGAATTTGGGATTTATCCCAGGACCAATCACTTGCTGCAACCCTTCTGACCATATAGACTCCAGGTGAGAGTGAAACTCATGTGGGCTATTATCAATATTGAGAAAAGCAATCTAATTCTAATACAGTATCTTGGGGTAATGAGTGACATGATCTAGAGGGATATCTAACCTCTCAGTAACCAGTTCTTCCAAGATCCTTCACATAATCCATTAGAATGCTCAGGCAAGACAACTGGGATAAGAACCCTTGGAAGAATCCTACTGACTTCAACGAATGCTGGATCAGGTCCTAAGTTTGCTTAAAATACTGGTCTCCTACATGGAGTTTCTCCATTCAGCAAGATGGTACATTAGGGATTTAGCATATTTTCTTCTTGTCTATGTGGCCCAAATCATGACCCATACATGGAAACCTTCATCCATAAACCAAGGAAGATATTGTTGTCCCTTTGATATTTGACAGACAATGGGAAGATTGCTTCACAGATTGGGAGGTACTGACATCAGTTACCTGCAGGATGGGATAAGGAGCAACACCTGAGCCCACATTCAAGACAGGGCACATGTTCTAACAGAGAAAGTTGAAGTAGCATACATTTCCTTTAATTAAGAGATGTACACTTGGCCCTAGAAGAAATATACTCCTCATTAAAGACATTACAATATTGTCAGATAACATCAAAAGGTAGTGTAAGAACTTACAGGGAGAAATCTAGACAGGGGTTTTTGTTTTTGTTTTTAAAACCAAGAGGTCCTTACATTGTTCAAGTAGTTGAAAAATCCATACTGTTCCTGTGGGCAATGTACTTCAAAGAAATCAAAATTATAAAACCAGACTTGGTAAGCAGCAATGCCTTCTACCAGGAAAAGAAATTAAAACCATCAGCAATAGACAGACACCTTTTCAATACTGGTTAAAATACCAACTCTTGTATACATCTTCTATACATTTCCTTCTATATGCCTCTCTTTCCAAGAGTAATTCAGACAAATCAGGGAAATCAATGCAAGGAGGATGATCTGCTTAGTGGAGGCCCAGTCATCCAGAATGACCCAGCCAATCTGAGCCTCGATGCCTGAATGGGAAATTAGGGTGTGGATCATCTTGCCACATAATTGTCTAAATAAAAAAAAATCCATATGAAGGGCCCATTTCAGAACCTGAGCAAGGTTTTGCCACTGGTACAAAGAAAGAGGGTCTAAGCTCAGGGTCCACAACCTACATTCTGACAATTCTAGGATGACTATGACTGAGATGGCATCTGTCAAAGCCTTTCATCCTGCACACTGATAATACAAGTATTAATATATGAAGCCTGTTCTCTTTACAATTTACCTTTTGGTGAACAGCTTCCTCAAAGCTTCTAAAAACATCAATCTACCTCCATTATATACATTTCCCTTATGGTGAATCTAAATCTAGTCCTCCAACCATCAGGCAGGAACCCTTTGAAACACTGTCAGAATCAGTCTACATTTTAGAACTCAAAGTGATGTTCTTGGTGGTGTTGGTTTTCATGAGAAGAGTACTGGAAATGTCAGCTCTTTTATCACACTCCAGTACTGATGTGACTGAAAGATAAAATTATTTCCTAGACCTCTCACTGATTTCATCCCAAAGTTCAATTTATTCTTTCACAAAAGACAGAATATAGTGCTCCTCTCCTTTGTTACATCCCAAACATGAGAAGGAAAGTACTGAGCTTGATTTCAAGAGTTAAATATATAAAGAATGAAATGTTCAGAAAATCAGTTTCTCTTATTAACACACCCACAAGACATTCACCAGACACAAGCTGCATCATCTCGCGTAGACCAGCACATCTAGACTTCCCTCTATCATAGAAAGAGTTCCTTCCTAATTCTCTCACGTTCCATTTCCAGCATAGCCTCTCTCTTACTCACTCCTTTCCTTGCAAGCAGATTTCTTGTTGCATTCCAGATATGATTGTTCTATTTTATTCTGTATAGGTTTCAATGCCACACATCACCATAGTATCTGTGTGCCTCCCAGTAATGCATTAAGTAATGTGACTACACATCTCTCACGTGTTGTTTGTTCTCTCATCCTCTCCCCAAGGTGATAAGCATGTGCAGTGGAGTGGCTTGTTTTTTTGGTAGTTTGGTTTGGTTGGTTGTTTTTTAAATAAATATACCTGTTGCTATGTGTTTCTATTAAAGGCGGCAAGATTAAAGAAATATGCCTTGCACTTGCTGCAGAAAATAGTATGGTTTGTATAGTCCTTAGTTTCTGGGGGAGTTCATTCCACAGTCTTGGACTGTCCCCACACATAGTTCTGTCTCTTGCACAGATTAGACTTATTCTTAACATAGAGAGTTCCACTGTGCCAGAGGAATACTTGAACATACTCTCATTGGAGAAAGACATTTTTTTTCTACCGGACAATTTTTCTCCTCTATGCCAATATGTCCCAAGATATAGACTCATGCTGTATGCTTTTTGGTTTGTTTATATGTTGAGGTACTTCAGAGTGAGGAAGAAGGCAGGTTCCTACCTGAGTACCCATGAGTTTCTTGCAGCTGTAAACTTTTTGTTCCTTTTTAAAATGCTGCACTTTCTGAAACTATCCTTTTCTGTTTGTAAGTAATCTTGAATTTTGAAAGATTTTCTGGAGCTTTGACATGTGACAATACATTACATCTATAGCTTTACCAAAATTAAACATTTAAACATGTCTGCAAGAGTGTATTGTAACTCATGGATTCCTGATTTACTGAATGAATATTTTCAGGCAGAAATCCTGTGAGAAATATACATCCATAAACACACATATTTAATGAAAGCATTTATACTCTTGTATAAGCCTAGGTTACTGAATATTTAACTACACACAATTTAAACCAAAATGGAAGAGACTGTTAAAAATCAAATGCATAGCTATTTAAGAAAATTGACTTCGCTGATTTGGTGACTTGGAGGAGAAATAGAAATACATATCCAGGTATTTCTTACCTATGGCCAAAGAAACACAAGAAAGAAGGCATATTTTACAACTACCAATAGGGCTGGTTCACTAAAGTTGATATGAAAACCTGTCCAATGACACCAATGCATCAAAAATAGAGGACTTCATGTGAAATAAAGACCCAGGAATAACAAATATTTGCAAGGCAAGGCCTAGCTTGGATTTTCATAAGTGATGAAAAAAGCAGAAGCTGTAGTTGTTCAACACCATTAAGTTAGGCTAAGATTTTTCAAAAGTGACTAGCAAACTTGAGTGCCCATCATGAGGCTCTTTAAGTAACCTGTCTTTTCAGGAAGAGGCTGCTTAGCAGTTTCTGAAAATCAGGCCCCTCTACAGTGACTCAAATTGATTATCCAAAATCCATTATTCAAAAAAAGAGGTCAGAAATGCGAATTTGGCTAGGTAATAAAAGGATTTGGAATTTACTTAGATATAAATCCTAGGAAAAATTACCATTTGGGTACAATCATCAAGAATCAAAAGAGAAGGTAAGGGAAATAAGATGGTAGATGGAATTTAACATGGGTTGATGATGAACCAAGATGGTTTTGGAAGGGAGAAGAAAACTAGCAGAAACAGGAGTATTCAAGTACCGGATACAATCTTGGGCACATTAAGTAGAAGAAATAAATTAAACAATAGCTTTATACCCATGGTGTAGCACTGTGCTTCCCTGCATAATATGTGAAAAGGGAATCATTTTTGACTGAGTTTTAAGTTTCAAATGTACATGCCAGGAAACAAAGAAGCCTGATTCACTACTGTACACTGGTGTAAATCTGAAATAACTCACCTCAAATCAATGGTTACAATAGTGTAAAGCTTGTACATGAGCAGATTCAGGCCTATACAGAAGATTCGGAGAGCACCTAAATCTTAATAACAATCCCACTAGAAGTGTATTAGGAGCCAATATTCGTGATTTTAAACATTTTTTAACATACGCAGAAAGTGTCTGTGAAAAATGAGACATAATGGAAGAAAAGGATACCACAAGGAAATAGAAAATGCTATAAGAAAAATTAATGTACTCTTATGTTTAAGAGCTTTGAATGCCATCTACCAGTAGCTGTAAAACATACAAGTAGTACAGAGACCAATGCAAATGAAGAAGGAAATGCAAAATATAATTAATGCTAAAAAAAGAGGGCATGTGTGCAATGTATAAAGCAGCAGAGTGGCAGGTTGATTGACTAAGATCCTAGTTTTGCAATCTGCTCCCCACAATCAGACCCCTCCACCTGCAAAGAGCAACTTGCAAAACTGGAGCCTAAAAAATTAAGGATGAAATCCTGGCCTATTGAACTCAATAGCAAAACTCCCATTGACTTCAGTGGAGTCAGGATTTTACTCTAAGAGTGAAAAAAATATATAACAAAAAAAGTTTAGACATGAAAGATGCCCAAGAGATTAAGACGCACAAGATTTTTTCAAGTATGTGAGGAGCAAGAGGTCGCCAAGGACATTGTGAGGCCCCTAACAGATTGACAACAAGACTAATTTATTGACTGACGATTTAGACATCACTTAAGAATTAAATGAATTCTTTGTATCACAAAGAAGGATGGATGATAGATGCCAGAAACAGATTTATTTCCCCAAGGAGGAAGAAATACTATAGGAAATCAATATGTCAGAAACAGGTGATCAAGAAACTTGAATGTTTGTATTCTTAAAAAAGAAATAATTGTTCCTAGTAAATCTGATCCTCTTCTTTCCCCTCCCCCCCCAAGAAGAAACTAAACTTGACAAGATATGTTGTGGACTTAATTTTCCTGGAATTTGAGAGATGGTGGAATCAACACAAGAGAAGTTCACTAAACTTCAGATTCAGATGGACAGATTAGGAGTATGGGCAGAGAAGTGATATTTCCAATTAAGTGTCAAGAAATGTAAATTTAAACATAAAAGAAACTAAATTGCATTCTTTTCTTCATCCCTCACTACTTGCTGCCTGGTTCCAGCAGCATCTGAAAGCACAAGTGGCAGATTACTACAACAAAGGGCATTCTCAGACTATTTCACAGCCTGATAGACAGCAGGCCTTATTGCACTAGAAATTAGGATTGCATGGACCTTGCAGGTCACACATATGGGACCTCGCCTGGCCAGTTTCCAGTGGGGGTTGAACCTTGTGTCAATCTCTGTTAGTTTTGAATTCAAACTTTCAAAGCAAACACACAAACATTTTACCTTCAAAGACTCTCCTCCCAAATCAAGGGCCCACTACCATATTTACTAGTCTTCTTGAGTGGGGGTTGGTGACTATTTCTGTTCCCAAACCTATTGTGGACTTTATGCTGGGCAGAGTGGGGAGAAAAGAGGGGGAAAGTCTGCGTCCTTCACAAACAACACAAGAGAGGGGAATTAAAAAAGAAAAAAGAAACCTATCACCATCTCCAGTAGTGCCATCACTCATACTAAGCAGTGGGGTCCAACAGCACTCCTAAAAGGCTTAGAGCATGATTGCTAAGGACTGTGTTTAGTCTATAATTGTTCCTGCCAAGTAGAGAGACGGGGTGGGGGGGGGTAAGGTCTATTGCTCAATTTTCGTGTGTTCAGCTTCAGATACCTTGAACCCAATGCTAAGTACTCACACCTCCATACCTTCACTGGAAAATGAGAGTGTTCAGCACCAGTGAAAATTGGGCCCAACAACCAAAAATGGAGGTATCAAAAATCAGTGACCCTTCTGAAATTAATGGCCCCGATGACATCTTTGCATCAGTCTTCGTCACAGAAAAAGACAGGGAAACCTCCTTTTTCCAGGTAATGAAGGTGAAGCACAGTGAGAGATTAGAGCAGTGGTCCCCAATGTGGTGCCCGCAGGTGCCATGGCACCCACTGGGGCATTTATGTGCGTCCGCCTAGTGCCCAGCAGGGGAGAGAAGCCGCGCCCCGTGCCTACTGGGGACAGAGAACTCCGGGGCTGCAGGCTGCGGGTGCCGGTGCTCTCTGTCCCCGGCAGGCACGGGGCCCGCCTAGTGCCCAGCAGGGGAGAGAAACCAGGGCCCCACGCCTGCTGGGGACAGAGTACTCCGGGGCTGCAGGCTGCGGGCGCCGGTGTTCTCTGTCCTCGCGGCTTCTCTCAGGCTTCTCTCTGCACTGCCCAGAACTGCCGCCAAAAAACAAACAAACAAAAAAACGCTCCACCTCTGCAGAATGGACCGAATGTTTATGATATTTATTTTGTAAAAACTCCTTAATTTTTCTTACAGGTAAATAAAAAAGAGCAAATTCACATGGTAAGGTGAAAGAGTAATTGCCGAATAATTTAATTAATACCTTTTATATGTAAAATTACCTTTTTTATCTTATGGATTCATATATTATGTAATATTAACTATGATGTCTTTCGTATTATTTAATGTACAAATACAAAATAAGCCTTGAAAAAATTGTTGGAGCCCGCCACACTCTTCTGAAAACATGAATGTGCTACTGACCACAAAAAGGTTGGGGACCACTGGATTAGAGTGTTAACAGAGGAAATGGTGGACCACATTGTTCATTTAGGGTCCAATTCTGCAACCCTAATGGAAACAATGGGACTATTTCCAGAATAAGGTACTCTTCAGCATGAAAAAGGGAGACAGAATCAGGCCTGGTCTACACTAGGAGGTTATGTCAAATTTAGCAGCGTTAAATCGAATTAACCCTGCACCCGTCCACACAACGAAGCTATTTAGTTCGACATAGAAGTCTCCTAAATTCGATTTCTGTACTCCTCCCCAACGAGGGGAGTAGCGCTAAATTCGACATGGCGATGTCGAATTAGGGTAGGTGTGGATGGAATTCGACGCTAATAGCTCCGGGAGCTATCCCACAGTGCATCACTCTGTTGACGCTCTGGACAGCAGTCCGAGCTCGGATGCTCTGACCAGCCACACAGGAAAAGCCCCAGGAAAATTTGAATTCCTTTTCCTGTCTGGCCAGTTTGAATCTCATTTCCTGTTTGGACATCGTGGCGAGCTCAGCAGCACTGGCAACGATGCAGAGCTCTCCAGCAGAGGTGACCATGCAATCTCAGAATAGAAAGAGGGCCCCAGCATGGACTGATGGGGAAGTCTTGGATCTGATCGCTGTGTGGGGCGATGAGTCCGTGCTTTCGGAGCTGCGATCGAAAAGACGGAATGCAAAGATCTACGAGAAGATCTCAAAAGCCATGACAGAGAGAGGATACAGCCGGGATGCAACGCAGTGCCGCATGAAAATCAAGGAGCTGAGACAAGGGTACCAGAAAACCAAAGAGGCAAACGGACACTCCGGATCCCAGCCCCAGACATGCCGTTTCTACGAGGCACTGCATTCCATTCTAGGTGCGGCCGCCACCACTACCCCACCACTGACCGTAGACTCAGAGGATGGGATATTGTCGACGGCCACTTCCTCGGAGATGTTAGCGGATGGGGAAGATGAGGAAGGAGATGAGGAGGATGAGGCAGTCGACAGCGCTTACAACGCTGATTTCCCCGACAGCCAGGATCTCTTCATCACCCTCACAGAGATCCCCTAGCAACCATCCCCAGGCGTTAACCCAGACCCTGAATCAGGGGAAGGATCAGTCGGTAAGTGTTTTAAACATGTAAACATTTATTTTGAACAGAACAGGAACATTAACAATGGGTTTTTCATGATTGGTTTGCCCTAGGCGCTCTACTTTTCAGTCCTTGCCAGTGCAGCTACTGGAAAATAAGGTCTATATGTCCGGGGATAGAGCTGAAATCCTCATGGGACATCTCCACGAAGCTCTCCTGGAGGTAATTGGAAAGCCTTTGCATGAGGTTCCTGGGGAGAGCAGCCTTATTGTGTCCTCCGTGGTAGGAAACTTTTCCGCGCCAGGCTATCATCAAGTACTCTGGTATCATTGCCTTGCAGAGCATGGCGGCATACGGCCCTGGTTTTTGCTGGCTTTCACGCAGCATGCGTTCTTTCTCTGTCTCAGAAATCCTCAGCAGAGTGATGTCGCTCATGGTGACCTGCTTAGAATTAGGGGAACGTTACTATTGGGACTGCTTGCCTGTTCCTTTACAGAACTGTAACCGGCGGTTTACAGCCACACGGTGGAGGCGGGAGAGGGGCAGCATACAGGGATCTTTCCCGGGGACAGCCGTGAGGGGGTGGGACAGGGGCAGAGTTCATGCTTGCCGGATTGCCGGCAGCAGGAACTGGCCAACGCTAGGAGCATTGCTTTGAACGTGAAAGGAGGGCACTGCTATAATTTAAGTTTTAAGCAGCCAAAAGTCTACGGCTTACCATGTCAGCCTGCTACCCAAATTCCGCTGTCCTGCCCTGCTTGTCTGATCTCCACTGCAAGACCCCAGGCACTGAATGCGAAGGCCGAAAATTCGACCTTGTCCTGAGTGCGCATGTGATAGGTGCTGTGCATGGTCTTGTTCACAGAGAAAGACTATGTTCATTGTTCACAAAAAATTATCTTTTTGAGGAATTCACTCCCTTTTTCCCATCCCACAGCTGCGACTGTCTCCCGACCTACCCTGGCATCCCCCTCCCAGAGGCTGGCGCAGATTAGGCGGAGAAAGAAAAGGACACGGGACGACATGTTCTCAGAACTTATGGGCTGCTCCCGAGCCGAGGCGGCCCAGCAGACCCAGTGGAGGGAGAACATGTCACAACACCATCGATCAAACATTGAACGGGAGGAGAGGTGGCGGCAGGAAGACCAGCAGGCGACTCAAACGCTGCTTGGACTAATGAGGGAGCAAACGGACACACTCCAGCGCCTTGTGGATGTTCTGCAGGACCGGAGGCAGGAGGACAGAGCCCCGCTGCAGTCTATCTGTAACCGCCCTCCCCCGCCACAAAGTCCCATACCCCCCTCACCCAAAGTCCCAAGAAGGAGGGGAGGCAGGGGCCGTGAAAACTGTCACTCCACCCCTGCAGACTGCTCGAGTACCAGAAGGCTCTCATTCCCCAAAATTTGATAAGTCCTTTCCTTCCCGCCTCACCCAAGCCCCCGTCCCAGTTTCATCCCCTAACTGTGTAGTTGCTAATAAAAAATACGTTTCTGTTAATTACTGTTTCCATCATGTTCTTTTACAGGAGAGTGTGTTTGAAGGGTGGAAGGGGGTTGGTAATTGGAGAGGACAGTCACCTTTACCAGGGTACAGACACGGGGGCAGGTTCAGCAGCAGGTCACACACACATTGCAGTCACTAGGCACCCTGGTCAGTCTGGGAGGTGGTTTTCATGTTCTGTGTGTGTGTGGCGGATCACAGAGCCACGCAGCAGGGGATCTGTAACCGTCCTCCCCCGCCACAAAGTCACATAGCCCCCACACACAGAGTCCCGAAAAGGAGGGGTGGCAGGCTCCGTTGAAACAACCAGTCCACCACTGCGGACCGCTCTAGGAGCAGGAGCCTGTCATTCCTCGAGTTTAGAAGCGTTCTTTCCATCACTATGCCCGCTCGCCACCACAGTCTGCGTCCCAGTTTCAACAGTTTACTGCGAAACCCATAATAAAGAAAACGGGGTTCATTAACAAAGTTCCATTTATTTTATTTTTAAACGTCGGTTGGAAGGGGGGGGACGGGGTGAAGGGGGTATGTAGCTGGAGAGGATAGTCAACATTAACCGGGTAAAGAAATGGGGGCAGGTTCAGCTTCTCTTTAAACAAACTTAGAAGTCACTGGTTACCCTGCTCGTTGAGAAACCTAGCTTTCAAAGCCTCCCGGATGCACAGTGCGTCCCGCTGGGCTCTTCTAATCACATGGCTGTCTGGCTGGGCGTAATCAGCAGCCAGGCTATTTGCCTCAACCTCCCACCCCGCCATAAAGGTCTCCCCCTTGCTCTCACAGAGATTGTGGAGCACACAGCAAGCTGCAATAACAATGGGGATATTGGTTTCGCTGAGATCAGAGCGAGTCAGTAAGCTTCTCCATCTCCCCTTGAGACATCCAAAAGCACACTCCACCACCATTCTGCACTTGCTCAGCCGGTAGTTGAAGAGTTCTTTTTCAGTGTCCAGGGCGCCTGTATAGGGCTTCATGAGCCAGGGCATTAGAAGGTAGGCTGGGTCCCCGAGGATCACTATAGGCATCTCCACATCCCCAAGAGTTATTTTGTGGTCCGGGAAGTAAATACCTTCCTGCAGCCATCTAAACAGACCAGAGTTCCTGAAAACACGAGCGTCATGAACCTTGCCCGGCCATCCGACATTGATGTTGGTAAAACGTCCCCTATGGTCCACCAGTGCTTGCAGCACCATTGAAAAGTAGCCCTTTCGGTTAATGTACTGGCTGGCCTGGTGGTCCAGTCCCAGGATAGGGATGTGAGTTCCATCTATAGCCCCACCGCAGTTTGGGAATCCCATCGCGGCGAAGCCATCTATGATGACCTGCACGTTTCCAAGGGTCACTACCTTTGACAGCAGTAGCTCAACTATTGCGTTGGCTACTTGCATCACAGCAACCCCCACGGTAGATTTGCCGACGCCAAAGTGGTTCGCGACTGACCGGTAGCTGTCTGGCGTTGCAAGCTTCCAGAGGGCTATGGCCACTCACTTCTGGACAGTCAGGGCTGCTCGCATTTGGGTGTCCTTGCGCTTCAGGGCAGGGGACAGCAACTCACAAAGTTCAAGGAAAGTTCCCTTCCGCATGCGAAAGTTTCACAGCCACTGTGATTCATCCCAGACCTGCAGCACTATGCGGTCCCACCAGTCCGTGCTTGTTTCCCGGGCCCAGAATCGCCGTTCCACAGCATCAACATGACTCATTGCCACCATGATGTTCACGGCGCGGGGTCCCGTGCTTTGCGAGAGGTCTGTGCCCCTCTCAGACTTAATGTCCTCACTGCGCTGCTGTAGCCTCCTCGCCCGATTTCTCAGCATCTGCCTCTGGAAAAGGTGTACGATAAGGTGCGAGGTGTTGACAATGGCCATAACTGCAGCGATGGTCGCAGCGGGCTCCATGCTCGCAGTGCTGTGGCATCCGCGCTGTCACTGACCAGAAAAGTGCGCGAACTGATTGCCCGCCGGCGCTTTCAGGGAGGGAGGGCGGGAGTGACGGTTGGATGACGACAGTTACCCAAAACCACCCTCGACACATTTTTTTCCCCAGCAGGCATTGGGGGCTCGACCCAGAATTCCAATGGGCAGCAGGGACTGCGGGATAGCTGCCCACAGTCCACCACTTCCAATGTCGACGCTTGCCCCGTTAGTGTGGACTCACAAAGTCGAATTACTATCCTTAGTGTGGATACACATGTTCGACTTTGTAATATCGATTCCACATATTCGATTTAAGTAAAATCGAACTACTCTCATAGTGTAGACATAACTTTTAAATTTAAGAGTCTGAGGGTATCTAGGACTGGGTGATATTCTTTCAAACATTCTGAAAGCACTTAAGAATAAAGTGGACAAGCTGCAAGTAGAACTAAGTAATTACAGTATCATTATAATGAGCTAATACAGAAACCTGGATGGTAGCCCAAGGTGTTCCTATTATGGTTGTTAGTGTAGTTCTGGGCATGACAGACTAGTGACCCTTAACTTCAGTAACAGAAAAAATAGTTGAAACAATAATTGAAGCAGAGTTATGAATCATATAGAGAAATATGATTTGATTGAGATAGATTGACAGACATTCTGTACAGAAAATTGGTACACTGATTAGAATTTTTTGAGTGAGTCAACAAGAAGGTGGTCCTGTTTACCTGGACTTCAGTAAAATCAACCATAATAGGTTATTGAGGAAACTAGATATTTATGGAGAGAGAAGTAATAATTAATATTTTCAAAAGCAGTCTGGGCAGCTCAAAAGCTGCTGTGGGTGCTTCAAACTTAATTGGGCCAGAGGTACTACTAAGCCAGGCAGCACACAGGTTAAGGTACTCAAGCAGAAGTCCCTCACTGGATGCAGGGTGGAAAGACTGCAGGGCAACCACTCTCCAGCTACAGTAACTACACTACAAACAGCCTTTCCCAGATGTGCACCTCCTGCAGTGCATCAGAACAGGGCTTCCTCCTGCACATCTTACAAGGCCTGGCTGTCAACAGGTAATCAGATATCACATTGATGGGCAAGGTATACAAACCTAGACTGATATTTAGACAGATAGAGCCCTTCCTCCAGCTCCAGCTGTGCCTACTAATTTGCAGCAACATATTTAACAC
Source organism: Terrapene triunguis (assembly GCF_002925995.2). Taxonomy (NCBI): domain Eukaryota; kingdom Metazoa; phylum Chordata; order Testudines; family Emydidae; genus Terrapene; species Terrapene triunguis. Next base: position 6,669,812 of record NW_020665057.1, on the reverse strand, counting down.
CATCTTTCACTCCATCACTAAACAAGCCCCCCCTCACACAGTAAATCTTTCTTTAGCTGCATGCTTTACATGATAGTGAAAAAAATTCTCACTATGAGATTTTTCAAAGGCTCATAACTCAATCAAGCCAAAACCAGCTCTCTTCAGAGCCAGAAAAGGCACTGCTCAGTCAGGGGAGCTTCTATGCCAAATTTCAGTTTTTCATCCCCAGCTGTTGAGGATGTAGAGCTGTTCAAGAAAGTTCACAAGAATTTTTTATAATGGGAAAAGTTCCTGCCTTACCACCTCCTGACCCTCTTTAAACTCAATAATGGCAGAACACAGTTGTTCAAACTTAAAAGCTTTTGAGCAGGGACCAAATTCAGCCTGTGAAGTAAAGTTTCAAAAATGTAAGAATAATTGAAGAAATGAGTTAAGAATAGAAAGCATTATCCATCTTTAACTAGACGTATCACACTTACTGTTGCTACCATAGTTATATTGTGGTGTTTAGCCATAGCCTGCCACCAATGGTACGCTGCCTCCCTCCCACCCCGCATAGGAGTTGCCAACCCAAAAGTGCCTTCTGCTACACCCTCTGATAGCCTGCACACCCATACATACAAGGCAGCTCTGCTAGCCGGTGGGGAGGAAAAGCAAGATGCTGCCCGACTCCTTCCCACCCTTTCGGGGCCCTTAGGGGTTCTAAGGAAGCACAAGAACTGGGAAGGTGCCTGACCATTGCACAGGGATTGCAAAGATGAGGGTGGGTGGAATACGTCTTGCCCCGTCTCTCAATTGAATCAATGCAGGGCTAGGAATAGTCTGAACCTTAGATGCCATGATAGACATAGGTGAGTTTCCTAATGTTCCCTCTCAAAGTTTCTTATGTTTCTTTTATGTTTGGACTATTCTGCGTCTTCTGTCATATAAATTGGGCCAAGGGTAGCGGAATATAAAAGTGTCCAGTACCTATGCCAGGCTATGCTTGCTTGTTATTTGTTTTAATGGCACTGCAAACTTTGTCTGGCGGCAGATACTAAGATTTTTTAAAACCATTTCTGTGAAAATCAAAAGGCAAAAATGCAGTGCTAGAAGCTTCCTCTTCACTTAAACGGTTTGCTGCTGACCCAGACAGCTGGCATCAGTGATACTGGCAATGGTGGGCATTTGGATTTATTCCAGAGTCAAATCTTCTGATCAGGAATGTCACTAATAGCAATAATAGTGCATTGTTCCCCACATAGTCTGTCCTATACCAACACTCTTTAGTTCAAAGTCTGAAAACCAAAGTTATTTGGGGCCCAGCTCATACTTGCTTTACATCTTGTGCAGTCATTTACACCATTGCAAAGTGGTGTAAGTGACAGCTCAGGGCTTGATCCTGCAAGGTGCTGAGCACTCTGGCTCTGCTACAGTAAAACACCCAAGCATATGCCAAACTTCAAGCATGCATCCGAAGAAGTGGGTATTCACCCACGAAAGCTCATGCTACAATACGTCTGTTAGTCTATAAGGTGCCACAGGACTCTTTGCTGCTTTTAAGCATGTAAGCAGTCTCTGTCGCACTAAGTGCTTATTATCCTGGAGGAACTAGGGGCACTCTACGGAAATCCTCTCTTCAGCTGCACCTGTTTTTAACTTTGCCAGCAGTAGAGAACACACACTGTTAATTTGCTAGCAAATGAACATGTTTAAAATGATATTGACCACAAAAACGAAAATTGCTAAAATAAGAAATGATACATAAATTGATAACATTTTTCCTTAACTGCCTGGCTTTACAAGAAATAAAACATTTCTATGTAGTAGCCACTGATATCACAATATAACTTTCATACTGGCTCCCTATAACTGAATGGAGTGTGGGTTGGAGAAAGAGTTCCCCCTTCCATTCTCCTCTACAATCAAAGGTCCCATATAACTGTTATATTGCTTTCTACAATCACTCCCCTCCGTAGCCCAAAGCTATTTCCTCAATCAGACAGGAGCCATCACTTCAAGAGTTCTCTCCATTCCACGATTCAGGAATGAAGGCTCTAGAGTGGATCTGGTCCTTGCAGAGCTAGCCTCTTGAACTCCGGTATGATGCTACTAATCCACCAGACTTGTCCAAGAATTTCTGTATCAAAATTAATTGTTATGAACGGAAACGATAAATGAGACACCACCACCACCATGTTGATCCTTTTAAAAAAAGCTTTTCTTAAAATAAGTGAACTATCAGATGCTAAGCTCTTTGGGGCAAGGACTATGTCTACTTCTGTGTTTGTACAGCATGTTAACACAATAGTCTATGGATCCTGATCAATGACCATAAGCACTACCATAATATACATGTTAAACAACAAACAACTGCATGAATTCTATTAAGTGATCTCTGCTTAAAGTGTGCTAGAGATGAAAATAACTGTTGCTACATAATGATTCTGTAAATTGAATTCAATATATATATATTGAATTATTATAATAAATAACATTCTAGACCCCTTTCTTATTTGTCAGCAGCAGCAGACTGAAGCACCAATCAGGGAAAAAGGCCCCGTTGACCACTCTTCAATGGTGAATTCATCTGTTGTCTCATTTTTTACTTGGACTGTAAATTTGTCAGTCAGGACAGTCATTGTACAAACATATAACAACTAACACAATGGGCTACTGATCCCAACTTAGGGCCTCTAGGCACTACTGCAATACCAACAATAATAAGAATTTGTCCTGGACTCCATACAAACATTTACTAAGACACAGCCGCTACACTGAAAAGCTTACAAATAAATACTTTAACAGTATAGTGTGCTACGGTATATTCTCCTCTCACTGAACGAGCATAACTTTAACATTCACGCAAATTCTGAATATCCATCATGAATGAATGGGTGGCTCCACTGTAAGCCTATTTAGATGTGTAACCAATAAGGAGTTGAATGCAATAATTTTGCAAATCCCTGACCTTTAACTTGTCCAAAGTGGTAAGTGTATGAATGGGAGTATACGTACACATTCAGCTTTCCTCACTCTCTGGCACCACTAGAAATGGGATCATTGCCCACTTACATTAGCTTTTGATGACACTCAGTTCTTCACAAAAAAAATAATACCCTTTATCCTTTAATGTCATGTATGGTTCCATTTTGTTATGCTGTAGAGAGGTTTTCTAGTTTTAAGCAGAGAACACATCCTACACCTTCACCACATCATTGTAATGATGGTACTCAGTAGGTGCATGTAGCATAATAAATCGAGATGAACTTCCGATAGTGTAATGCCAATTTCAGATCTTTGTCTATAACACTTTGCAATCCTTTGATGACAGACACCGCATACAAGAGGCAGTTTGGCCTGGGGGATAGAGCACTGAGACGCAGAACTTTGTTCTATTCCCAGATCTACCACTGGACAGCTGGTGACCGTGGACACTATTTCTCAAATGCCTGTTATTTCCCATCTGTAAAATAGGGATAACGACACTTCCTTCCTTTGTACAGCACTTTGAGATTTGATGTAAATAGACAATAAAAGCAAAATTTTATTATTATTACAATAAATACACAATAGGAGTTGGAATAGTGATGGCAGCAACATGAACACCAAAGAAAGAATAAGGTTCTCATTTTGTTCCTAGAAAGTAAAAACAAGGCACATTCCAGTGGGAGGGGGAAACTGTGTAGGGTCTAGTTTTAAGTTAAATACTGTTTGAAATAACTGCACTGCTGGAATTTTGAAGGGGAGGGAGTAGGATTTGTTATGCCTTCCCCCACTCTTCACTGCTGCCAAATGAAAAAAAGAGAAAAAAAGAAAAGATTGAGGCTAAGAAAGTGTTGGCACACTCTTACTTTGAGGAAACCTTCCATTACTTTTCAGATTCAAGCAATATAGAAGTATGGGTTTGATAACTCCTCCCACAGGTCATTCTACACAAAGTGACCTGTGAAAATCAAAGACATGGTTCTATTGTAAGATCTTCAGCCTTTGAATGTCAAGCACTAGCAGTCAGATGCTCAAACTAACAGGACCAAAAAATGCTACAGGGGTGAACAGAGTAAAAGAGGCAGTTAGACATAAAATTGGAAGTCAAATCCTTCTGAGGAAAAAAGAAAGGAACAATCTCTGGCAAGTCAGGTGTAAAACTATAATTAGGCAGGCAAAAAAAGAATTTGAAAAGCAACTAGCAAAAGACACAAAAACTAATAGCAAAAAAAATTGTTTTAAGTACTTCAGAATCAGGAAGCCTGCCAAACAATCAGTGGGATCACTGGATGATCGGAGTGCTAAAGGAGTTTCCAAGGAAGACAAAGCTGTTCTGGAGAAGCTAAATGAAATCTTTGCATTGGTCTTCCCAGCAGCAGATGTGAGGGAGAGTCCCCCACTTATGCCATTCCTATTTAGGTGACAAATCTGAGGAACTGTCCCAGATTGAGGTATCAGCAGAGGTGGTTTTGGAACAAATTAATGAGTTAAACAGTAATAAGTAACCAGGACCAGAGAGTATTCATAGAAGAGTTCTGAAGGTATTCAATTATGAAATTGCAGAACTACTAACTGTGGTATGTAACCTATTGCTTAAATGAGCTTCTGTGCCAGATGACTGGTCGATAGCTAATGTAACTCCAATTTTTAAAAAAGGATCCAGAGGAAATCCTGACAATTACAGGCTTGTAAGCCTAACTTCAGCACTAGTCAGATTGCTTGAAACTATATTAAAGAACAGAATTATCAGACACATAGATGAACATGATATGTTGGGGAAGAGTCAACACAGCTTTTGTAAAGGGAAATCATACCTCACCAATCTATTATAATTCTTTGAGGAAGTCAACAATCACATAGGGTAATCCATTGGATATATATTGCACTTGGACTTTCAAAGAGCCTTTGACAAGGTCCCTCACCAAAGGTACTTAAGCAAAGTAAGCAGTCATGGAATAAGAGGGAAAGTACTCTCATGGATCAATAACTGATTAAAAGATAGGAAACAAAGGGGAAGGAACAAAAGGTCAGTTTTCACAGTGGAGTTAAATAGCAAGGTACCCCAACAATCTATGCTGGGATCAGTGCCATTTAGTATATTCATAAATGATCTGGAAAAAGGGGTAAACATTAGGTTGGCAAAGTTTGCAGATGATACAAAACTTCTCCAGATAGTTAAATCCAAACTGAGTGAGAAGAACTACAAAGGGATCTCACTAAACTGAGTGACTGGTCAACAAAATGGCAGATGAAATTCAGTGTTGATAAATGCAAAATAATGCATATTGGAAAACATAATCCCAACTATACATACAGAGTGATGGGGTCTAAATTAGCTGTTGCCACTCAAGAAAGAGATCTTGGAGTCTCTGTGGATAGTTGTCTGAAAACATGCACTTAATGTGCAGGGGCAGTCAGAACAGAATGTAACTAACCATTAGGAAAGGGATGGATAAAACAGAAAATATAATGCCACTATACAATCCATGGTACACCCACATCTTCAATACTGCATGCAGTTCTGGTTGCCACATCTCAAAAAAGAGATATTAGAATGGGAAAGAGCACAGAAAAGGGCAACAAAAATTATTAGTGGTATGGAACAGCTTCCATATAAGAAGAGATTTAAAAGACTTGGACTGTTCATCTTAGAATAGAGATGACAAAGGAGGATATGATAGAGATCTATAAAATCATGAATGGTATGGAGAAGGTGAATAGGGAAGTGTTATTTAGCCTTCACATAACACAAGAACCAGGAGTCACCCAATTAAATTAATAGGCAGCAGGTTTAAAACAAAAGGAATTACATTTTCAAAAAAACCCACCATCAACCTTTGGAACTCGTGGCCAGGGGATGTTGTGAAGGCCAAAAGTGTAAGTGGGTTCAAAAAAGAATTAGAAGTTCATGGATGATAGTTCCATCAATGGCTATTATCCAAGATGGGTAGGGATGCAACCCCATGCTCTGGGTGTCCCTAAATCTCTGACTGCCAGAAGCTGGGACTGAAAGACAGGGTATGGAGCACTCAATAAAATTGCCCTGTTCTGTTCACTCCCTCTGAAGCATCTGGTACAACCCACTGTCAGAAGACAGAATACTGGGCTAGATGGACCATTGGTCTCACCCAGCATGGCCATTCTTATGTTCTTAAGTTACAAGTAAAGACTGCAGCAATATCCTGAACTTACCATCTTTCTCTTAGTGCAGCACATATAGTCCACTGCTCTTAGTTCAGTGGGTGATTTTACACAGCATATCTAGCCAGAGAGGTGCAATGACTGCAGCTGTATTGCTTTGTCTTTCTGTCATTTTTATTATTTTGTGTGCTTTCATCAAAAAGATCATAACTGTTCTAAAATTAAGTTGTTAATTCAACATCACAGAATCTGAGGTCAGCTGGAGCACTCTAGTTATCAGTACCTAGGGTAGCCCCTTTGGAAGCTGACCGCAGGATATCATTAGTAAAAGTATCTTGCCTATGCAGTGTCTGATTGACAGTCTTCAGAACAAATTGTTGGGCTGGTTCTGAATGTTGATAAAGTATTTGTAGGATGTGAGTGGACAGGGCAGTGGCAAAATGATGCAGATGGTTTATTTCCCAACAAATTATAAGTAGCAGACACATGCATTTAATATTTGTTTTACATGTCATGGCAGTGGACACCAAATAAACCCCTGCCTCTTGGCTACCCCAGAAGAGGGTGGAGGGAGAAACTCTGGACAGGACCACTGGTGCTCTGCCAAAAGAAACCCTGCCACAATAGACAAATGTCAGGGCACAGTAACATTAAGAGTTAGTGAGTGAGTAAGTAGGTGGGCTGGGAGTTTGGTCTGAATATCCCGTAGCCCCCTAGGAGAGAGGGGAAGGTCAAGGAAGATCCTGAATTAAGTATTTTCAAACCTCAAAAACGTTCCGAGTTTGGTTCAGTTCCTTAGATAGGGAAAGGTTCCAGGGGTTCTTTTTTCAAAGCAAACTCTTCATCCCTAATTATAATGCATGAATTACTTTATGGGTCCAAAAACCCCAAGGTGTTTCTCAAAGCTATATAATGTTTCCATGCACTTCTCAGGTTTACTATAGCTGAGAGATGTGTAAAATCACAAGTATCCAGAAACACTTTTGTGACTATATAAAGGCAGATGCCAAAGAGTGCAAATGAGATCTGCTAAAGTTACCATTAACTTATGATCAATACTTTCCCTCCATATCCACCATTTCCTAATGTTATCCTTGGTGTTTGTGATGATTATACCTATACTTTTGATTAAATAAAACCTGTTTTGATAGTTCTTCTCCCATGAACATGGAGGATGCGTGCACGTGGAGAGCCACCCCTGCTTTGGAGAACTGAAACATACCGGTAGATTATTAATCAGAAGTCTCTCAAACAATAAGTAAAACCAAATTGTGGAGATCCGTAGCATATATATTTAGGGCCATATAATACGGCTATACACTCAACTTTGAAGATTTAAGTAGAAAAGTTTTGTAATCAAATGAATACTTACCCTTAATCCAAATGAATTACACTTTGAATAAGTGTTTCATATTTTGTTTCCCTCCGTCAGCAAAGTGTGTGGGGGTGGAGCTAAAATTTTCTCTTACAATAAGTAGATAGATTTTGTCTTGGTTATATTGTAGCAATTCAAAATACAATGAAACAAACACATGATAACTATATATCTATATCGCTATGCACACACACACACACACACACACAAGTCCCTCGCCTTCCCTAATATTGTTAAGAAAGGGACGAAGAATAAAATTAAAATCTAATCCTTATCAAATGCATTGTTTTGGTAAAATTTGGTATTTTGACAAAATAGGTATTTTAAGATGATCTTTTAAGTACTGATCTTGGATAGCTTCTGTTTGAATTGGTCACTCACTCAGCCAAGTCCCTATTGTTGACCGTTCTTTTACTCCTGTTCCCCGGTGATGTGGTCACACAGTGGCAATGAACTCCTGACCATAAGAACAGAATCAACCATTTGGTGGCTGTATTTATGATTTGTTTTCACAGCATGGAGCTTATTTCACACTACCTCTCTCGTTCAGGTTTAAAATGAAGTTTCCCTCCCCCTGGGCGGGAGTAACATTACTGTGACACTGGCTTCAATAAGTAACTTTTTATTGTGTCTAATCATGTGCAAATGTGTTAAAATTGGTAGTTTTTAGCAAACAGTTATGGAACATATTACTGTAAGGCATTTGTTCATGGCGTGACAATGATTGGCCCCTGGCCACTTAAATGTTTTATTTAATAATGTGGGAATTTCAGTGTGTTTTCCTTTCATTATTTTTAACTTGAAAACAGAAACAGAAAGCCCCTTCTTTAAAGTTAAAACTTTACCGCCTAGAGTCTGTCAAAAGCAATATAAGCATCTGGATTTTAAAAAGGGAGCTTTTACAGGATGTTAATTTAATATACTGGCATATTTCATGCATAGTTTTTATATTTTGTATGCTTGAAGCTATCTCTACAGTGACCACCCAGGAATAATAGACTTCTTTTCAAGGAGCAAAAGATGTTGTCCATATAACGTTGTGAATTTAATGTGGTGTTTGCCAATCTTACAAACTCAGTACAGTGTTTATCATTTCAGCTGCTCTCTGCAATAAGTAAGGTAGAGAGAAAAAAAGTCCTTGCATGACAAACAGTGTACGTTTTGGTCTACCATGAATTACACTTCCAAAACAATCCCATTTTCAATAAGGAACACAGCACACAAATAAGTTTTCAATCTTCAATTACACACAACTCTGCACGGCAAATCTTCAAGCCAACACTTTTTATCTAAGATATGTCTGTAGTTAGAGGCATCACATTACTTGTCATGTGGTAATTAAGAATCAATGGAACTGTCCCTATTCTAACCCTGAACAAGAAACTTTATTAAAATAAGGAAAACAGATATCTCTCTAATTCACTGTACAGCTTCTGCTGAGACCTTCCCCAGCCACCTCCCTGCCTGACTTTATGCTACAATGGTAAAGAAACAGGCTACATTTTCATGTTATCTTTGTGAACATTAATTGTTGGCTGATTTACAAACATAAGAATTCGGGAAATTTGAGAGGGAATTTTTTCAAAATATAATTACTCCAATATGAAAGAATAGTTTTTTGTACTAATATTTTTCAAACGTATTTCCATACAACAAACTATCAGCCTGACAGCAAAAGGAAAAACTTATATTTTATTTCCATCTGGACTATTTAAATTAGATATACCAATTTTTTAAGATTTGGATCTGTGGTGGCCAGTCTGCAAAAACTCTGAGGACATCCTTGAGTCAATTACTTTGGAAGATTACATCATATATCACCATTCTCATATTGATTGTCCCACAGAAGACATGGGGCAGCTGAAGACAACAACAGAGAATACATTTCCAATGTATTACTTTATGTTTTTAATCCCTACTGCACCAGTTAAATTTAAGATGAGTTTGAATGACGAAAATCACATGTGGCACTTTGAAAATGTAACAGAGGGCAGGAGGAAAGAAGATTACTTGTTCATGCTCTGAAAGTCCCTTTGACATTTCTTTAATAACTACACTAAGCTTTGGTTGTAAACTGAACCAGAATTTGAAGCACAAAATGGCCGACAGAGACAAGGTTAACAGACAAAATTGATGGCAAAAAGGAAGTGGTTTTTAGTAGTCAGAGACAAGAGTAAGAGTCAGAACTCCTGGGTTGCTCTGTCACTGGCTCAGGTGTGACTGTGGGTTAGTCAGCCTCCATGGATCCATCACAATATGATGGCCTTGTTTGTGTCTGGCATTCTCCTTTATCTCTGTCACCTATGTCTTACTTCCACTATCATAATTATTCTATCCAGAAAGGGTTTTTTCTGATATCAAAATTCCACTGAGAGAGGAGGGGAGAAAGGACATTAAGAGGAAAGACATGGAACTACTGCCAATATCACAACTCTACTAGCCTGTGTATTTTACAGGGGTACCAGATACTGGATATGCCACCTTCCTCACAAGATTGTTGTGAGGTTTAATTAATTCGCTTTGTAAAGTGCTTTGAGATCCTCAGATGAAAGGCACTAAATATTATTGGTATTTATTAACAGATTTTGAGAAGCATTTCCTGGACATTAGACAAACTATGTTTGAGTGTTTTTATTAGTTTGTTTTTAGAGTTTAAATCCAGCTTGGACTCAGGCATTAGGATTTGCCTCTGGCTTGGAGTTCACAGTTGAATTACTTGTGCTCGCTGAAAACTGAAGTGTGTAGCCTGTGATCACACTTTAAACTGCCTAATGAATAAAGTGGTCAGTTTCCCAGAGGAAGGACTATTCATTACTTATGCCAGAGTGACTATCCAACCTCTTGCTGCACGTTAGAGTGGCCATTAATATTTTCTGCTGAATCAGTCATTCAGAGAAGACAAACTGTAATTATTTTAATTTCTTGTGATTACTTTTAATCTATTAGTAGATTGGATAAAATGAGGGAAAATGCACCATACAGTTCACCTTTTAAAAAAGTTAATGAAGTTACAAAAAGTCACTTGTGTAGGTTTGTTTTAAATAAACAAAATAAATATTGGCAGTGATATTATGAAGCAGGGACATCCAAACTTTCTCTAACTGAAGACTGCATTAACAAGTTGCCAGGAGCCTGACAGCTGCATTTAATTTTCATAAAATGGACCAGATTGCTTCAGCTGCTCTCTAATCTGAAGGTGAGGCACACAAAGAGTATCCCTGTGTGTGACGTTTCATCTTGATCCAACTATTATGCTCAATTCACGGTGGCGCAATTCACATACTGTGTCCTAAAGTTTCATTGATTACACTTACGTAAAGCTGTATGTAACTCTTTCTCTTCCAACTCCACTGGATAGTGGAGTGATTTATCCAGTATCTAAAAGAGATTGGGACACGCATGAGGGCTACTTGCTTGAGAATCAACCCAGGTTAGACTGAGATAATATTTATTGGCTGGGGGATATTTTATTTATGTATCAGCAGACTGCCTACCTTTTTCTATAGCTGGGGAAAAACATTCTCCCTAAATATTAATAGAATTGTTGGATATCAATTTCAGAAGTACAGATACCTTAGATTACATAACAGAGCTAAAGTTTAGACCAGAAGAATAATCTTGGAAGATTTTTTTTTTTTAAACATAAGTCTACAAAATATTATTTATGGTTTTATGACTGCTACCAGTTGCTGATGATGTCACACTTGGCTTTTTACATCTTTTCTGTTACCCCAATTTCAACTCCAAGAAACTCTACCCTGCAGTGAAAGGCAGAAAGATGTGAAAAAGCATGTGCTATGACTTATCACGCCCAAAACATGCTGAGAGCACAGACACTATGTAATGCCTGATAGAGTGCTTTCGCATCAGGATATCAACAGCTCTCTCTTTGTCGGTAGTAGTAAATGAATTGGGAGATTGCTGTTCTACAGTTTCTCAGTCAGAAGGCCTGTCAGCAGCTTTTTGATGGCCATCTGGGGAAAACAAACTCTTGGCCCAAAGCAAGATGACGTAACATACAAGGAGCACTGGCAAGGACATGGTGGATTATATTAAAAATCTATCATATTTGTTAGCTAGCTGTGGATGACAGCCCTGGAGTGCACAATAAAATGCTTTTATGCTGCTGTGTAAATCTCTTGAGTCCACCACACTTGTATAGAACTTGAGCTCATCTATTGGCCAGGAATAAAGCAGAAATCAGTCCTGTTCCAAGAATAAAATGTGTATTTATGTACATTTTTTTAAAAAGGTATCAGTTTAACACTGAAGTTTATATGCTGCATTCTGCATTTTTTGACATTCATCTTTGTTTGTTTTCCTTATAAAAGACTTCTTGATAACAGATCATGAAGATTCCCCTATTAGACAATATCAAGCCAACATTGGAAGTCTGTGTGTAATGTAAAATATTTATAGCATTGTGGCACAAAAATAAAAATTCCCCCATTACAACTGACAAATGATGAAGTTCAAAAATTTTCTGCCTCCAACATTTTATAAAGTGTAACATCTTCCTCACAATTGACAAAGTTAGTCAAATTAATAAGTTATAGGAAATGGCAATATTTCAAAATGGAAAAAAGGTGCAATCTCTTGAAAAGTTATTCAGTTACACATCTTTTGCTAACAGTGTTATCTCTTTGCCAACACACAAAGACAAAGGGCTAGGTTCTGCTCTCATTTATACCATCATAAATAATCCAGAATAATTCCATTTATTTCAGTGTAGTTTCTCCTGATTTACTTCATTATAACTGAGATCAGAGTCTGGCACTATATATTTATCTTTTGGCCAAATCCACAGCATGATGACAGAAGCATTATTGAAGAGTGTATGTCCATGAATTGGCCTGAAACAATTGATATGGATAGAGAAAAAGATGACATCGCTTAGCCTGTTTATCATCCATAACTTAGAAATATAGTTCATGGGCATTTTGTCCCAGTGACTTCATCAGCTATTATATAATACTGCTAATGGCAGTGGACATGAAAGTCCAACAGATTGTTTCACTTAAAATGCTTGGAACTGTAAGTCTGCACATATGGGGTTAGATTCTGCTCTTTATTACACCAGTGCAAATCTAGAACAGCTCCACTGAATTCAGTAAAAAGAACAGGAGTACTTGTGGCACCTTAGAGACTTACAAATTTATTTGAGCATAAGCTTTCGTGGGCTACAGCCCACTTCATCGGATACATGCAGTGGAAAATACAGTAGGAATATGAATATATATATATACACACACACACACATACACACACACAGAGAGAGAGAGAGAACATGAAACAATGGGTGTTACCATACACACTATAGTGGAGTTACACAGTGGTAAAACTGGTACAAGAGAGGTTGGAATCAGTCTTGCATATACTATTACTAGAGCAAAAGATTGGGACTTGTACATTAGGATTCCTAGGTTCTAATTCCATTCTGGACACTAACTTGCCATGTGGTCTTGAGCAAGCCATGAACTCTGAGCACTACCCCACAGTAGTTTCTTAGACTTTCATCAGGCAAAACTCCCATTGAGGTTGCTGAGTTTCATGAGGTTATTCAATTAATTAGGAATGGACTAATGAATTATGTATCTAGAAACCATACATTACTCAGTATTTTCAAATGTTACTGTACTGTCTGGTTTTCCGGATAAGTGGAGTCTGATTAAGAACTTCACATGTGAATTAGCTATTCAGTGGGAGTTTGAAGTACTGGCAAAAATCTGCCAGTTGGAAGCATGCCTTTTTGCTTTCAGACATATGAAATGATTGCTCTTGAAGTATTGAAATATCTTGCATCTCAGACCACATAGAAATAACTTTTTTCCTCACACATCATATTGGGGGAAAATATCACTAATTGCTTTTATATTGCAGGACAAGCACTCAGAAGCCCAGTCAGGATAGAAGTGCAATTATGCAACATGGACCTTTCCTGAAAGTGGTTACAGTTAGGGCCAGATTAAATCAATCCAGGATACTATGACCACCACAAGATGGGATTCCCGGATCCTTGGCAGTTGCAAGGATGGCAGTAGAGGTCCCCTCTGCTTCCTGGAAGGGTGGTAGCAAGGAAGCCCCCCCAGTACTAACTCCATCCCCAGAAGCCAGGGTATGTTTGCTTGAGTGGGCCAGGCCTCCTCCCATCATACTCCAAATCTTCTGTTGGGATGGTGTTGGCCAGGCTCCCCAGATCAGTGGGATCTTGGAGTTAACACCCCAGAGAGACGTGTAGGGCAGTTCATACCTCTCAGAGCTACATTTCATACTGCCTCTACTCAAGCAGACATCACTGCATAGTTTATACTCAGGCCACATTTTCAAGCTTTTCTTTGTAACCAAGCAGGACTGGTAAGTTTGGGGGTTCTTAAGTGAAAGTGGAATTTTTGATGTCATCACATGACTTTAGAGCTGGGGCCATAGTCATAGGCCTATAGTGCCTGTGCCTGAATCTGGTCCTATTTACAATCCAAGACAAATAGCAACATACCAAATCCTTATTACCCACTGCACTGGTAAAAGCAGAATGCACAAAACGGCAGGTAGCTGGATACTATCTATGGGCCAAATTCTGCTCTTAGTTAGGCTTATGCTGTCCGATTTTAAATTGACATGAATGGGTTGTACAGGTGTAACAAAATTTGGCCCTATTTTTAATTCTCACTGTTTATAAATAGGGTGATGAAGCATCATAAGTAGAGAAGAGGAAAAATAAAGAATATGTACAAATATTCAATATCAGCTTATTGTCTGGGACATGATATTCTCCACCAAAGAAGCTCAGTTAGTTTACATTAATCTTAACTACTAAAATAGATGTACTTCTTAACTAATAAAATAAATATAATATAATATAATAAAGAAGAAGAAGAAGAAGAAGCCAGAGAGAAAAAGTGCAGAAATCCATATGGGATTTGCTTATTAGCATCCCTTATAAGATAACTTTATGTCTAATGTCTGCACAAGCAAACAGTTCTATGATCACTTGGGGTAAGGCAGAAAAACCTGAATGGATTTCAGAGGCTCATCTTAGCCAGACAGGACTCCAACGAGACCTTGAGTTAGTTTATAATTTCTTCAGTAGAAAGGTGAATTGTAAAGCAGATTCTGTGAATTCCGGTAATTACAGACCTTATTTGTTCCACACAAGCTAGTTTCTAGATTGTTACTGAAACAAATTTTTTTATTTGTACATTTGAGTAAGCATGATTCATTTAAAAAGCAGTCTTGTTGAACCACATTTGCATTGCTTGATTAGTTTAGCATGTTCATTTTCAGTTAACATATTTTTCAAATAAACTCTTTTAAAGAATAGCAAAATCTAAATAACATCTAAGGGCTGACAATTCACCAAAATATAGCAAACATGCATGCTGGCTAAGAAAAAATAGAATTTCAGTATGTGGCAAAGGATGTGGATTTGATTCTTGCTTCACAATAGAACCCTGATATGTACAGTGTGTATGAAAATGTGGGTGGCTTCAGGGCCAGATCATGCAATTCTTTAAGAAATTGAACTGGAGAGAAATGTAAAGGAACATTGTAAAACGTTTGGTATGGACAGTATATTCTCCAACATATAACACTGCAGGAGTTCTCACGAATCAGAAGGCATTATGTGGGAGGAAGAGGGAAAACAAAGGTTCCTTGGAGGATCAGAAAACTGAACTGATGTATAAGCAGCTGAAACAGTTCAGCAGCCCAGAGACAAATTCAAAGTCAACATCTCCATTGCTCAGAGAGAAGCCAAATACAGTCGCAGGAAGAATTGTCTGCAGAAAATTCTGCAATGATGCAGAGCTTCATCCTGGTCTGTGATTGGCTTCCAAAAATGAAGGCGGAACCAAATGAGATCAAACAAACCAGAACATCACAGATTGCTTCTCAAATTACACTTAAAAAGGTTTAAAATGTTTCTGTTTAAAAAAAAATATATTACATTCTTTACAAATCCTCTTATATTATTGAAAGCATCACCACGGTGTATCTACATTTTCCTAAAAGGTTCACTAAGCAGAAACACAGAGTAAACCTGCGGACCACTCAATAAATGCAGCATTTACAGGAACCCAGGAGAGTCTTCCTCCAGCTCCTGAACTGAGGAAATCAGCCCCCCATTGGTACATTTTATATTTAAAATGCTCTATACTTGCTGGAGAAGGCACCTCATTCCCCAATTCCTCCTCCTGCCAAATTAGCTAAACTTCTGTTATCACAGCTGTTATCCCCTAAGGAGATCCTGAATTGCTGGTAATGTGTTCAGCTCTTCATCCCACTGACGTACCTGGTTCTCAGAACTCCTGCTTTCCTCCTATGAGGACCCCATAATTAAGCCAAAAACCTATTGCGCCTCTTTAGTAGCACATTGGGGGAAGGAGTCTCAAGAATTTGGGCCAGCTCATCATAGGGCAAATTTCCAATCCAAGCTGGACTTATGGTTGTCTGAGGCCTTATTACACTAGACTTTCACTTTTAGCCGCTCTGGGTGCTACTTTTCTCTGACAGTCACTTTACTACCTAGTTATATATCAATTATTCCATATGCCCATTAGGATATCCAGGGCTAGCCTCTTTTACCCATATGAATACCAGAGCCTACACATCAATCCTTAGGCCAGCTCCCAGAACCTGTGTAGGATCTCCTTTCGGACATGCCGGTAAGAGAATCAGCTGGAAGTAGAAGAGCTAGATATTATTAGAATAAGAAGTTGGTAACTATGAAAATAATGCACTATTAGGGCAGGTCTACACTAACCCCCCAAGTCGAACTAAGGTACGCAACTTCAGCTACGTGAATAACGTAGCTGAAGTTCGAAGTACCTTAGTTCGAACTTACCTCCGTCCAGACGCGGCAGGCAGGCTCCCCCGTCAACTTCGCGTACTCCTCTCGTCGAGCTGGAGTACCGCAGTCGACGGCGAGCACTTCCGGGTTTGACTTATCGCGTCCAGACAAGACGCGATAAGTCGAACCCAGAAGTTCGATTTGCTTGCCGCCGAACTACCGGGTAAGTGTAGACCTACCCTTATACTCCATTGTTTGTGCAGTGCTATCAGCACAGATAGGTGGCTTTTGGCCAGCCTGACCACTGTGAGATGAAGGGCAATTTGCACTGTTAGGGCTACTACAGCAGCATTCCCCATCTACACCAGTGGAAACTGGAAGTCCACATGCTCACAGCAAGTCTAATCCAAATAGTATTTGGAAAGTCTGAGCACCCTTGGGTGCAAATTTGTGTGGATATAAGCTATATTAAAGCAGTATGAAGGGATCCACATAGTGGTTACAACACAAATGTTTCTAAGTTAGGTAAAACATTACTACCATGATAGAAGATAATTTTTGTCCATTTTAGGTACAATTAATCAGCAACCAACTGGACTGGTATTAAAAGTCATTCTAAGGATACTGTGGGTTTTGTAAGGAAAAAGATAGCCCATCACAGATTGTAGTTTGACAGTATCTGTTTAAGTGGTATTCAAAATGAATACTACATACATATGCTGCTACTGCTTGTTCTAAGCCTCATGTTCATGTTCTCTTTCTTTCCTTTGTTTAATTTTATATGAATTTAGTTAATCATAACAGGAGCCAGATTAACATCACTGGACAGTAAAATCTTTGATTTATCCACCCAACAGGTACAACACAGACATTAGTCCAAGCTTCCCCCACACGATCCTGACCTGGAAGGATTAAGGCCAGGTTGAGGTGTTAATTCAGTCTCTGTAAGATCACTCCCTTGGTTTCATCCTTGAGACCATGATTAGTGCCAAGTATGGTTCAATAATAGACATTTATTCACTGGGAACCACAGTGATCAGCAAAACATGGTGGTAATATTAGCATAGTACTTGGAAGTCCCAATCAAGATCAGGGCTCCACTGCATGTACAATCATATAGTAAGAGACAGTTTCTGCCCCAAAGAGCTTACAGGCTAAGTAGATACGAGATAAAGGAAGCGTTATCCTCATTTTACAGATGGAGAACTGAGAAATTAAGGTCCCGAAGGAACCAGGGCTGGCCTTACCATGAGGCAAACTGAGGCGGCCATGTCAGGTGCTAGATTGTGGGGGGGTGCCACTAGGACCCAGAGTGTAGAAAATTGTGTCTGCTGCTGGTGCATATGTATTCTCTCTGCTCTAGATGCACAGAGATGGTGGAGTGAGTGCTGTGCTGGAGGAAGGAGGGCACAAGAGACATAACAGGCAGGCAGGCGAAAAGGTGAGAGGGAATAACAGAAAGCAGCAGGCGCTGCAGGGAGAGAGGAGGAGGAGGAGGAGGAGGAGGAGCCTCTTATGTACCTCTCTAGCACCCCCAGGAGCCTGGACTGATTAACACCAGCTTCTCAGGGAGCTTCCTGTTTCCTGCTGCTTCCCTGAACCCACTTGAGGACAACAGGCAGTCAACTGAAGTAGTAGGAGCCAGTTAGGCCCTTAAGACGCTGATATCTTCCCTCACTCAGGCCCTGCTACCAGCCTGCTTATTTGTCCCCTTCAATTGAGTGTTGAGAGCCACTATAGCTGGCACAGAACAGCAGTCAAAGGAAGCTTTTCTATCTAAGCAGGAAGGAGCTCTCCTGAGATACATAGACATAGACACAAATGTTCACGGTGAGCCTTCTGGCCCCAGTGAGGCTGTGAGTGGTGAGGAGATACCTGACTTCCGGTTAGTCAGAGTGCAGGTGACCTAGCAGCTACTGCAGCATCCATATCTCCATCTCAAATGGATGTAACCATGCACATTCCTGAAGAAAAGTGTAGATCCAAGAAGAGTGTGGTGGAGGCACAAGAAACAGCTGTTGCTGAGTTTAGTTCCTTAAATCTAGATGATCTAGGACTGCGGACCCACTTGAGCAGTAGCTTGAGGGACTTCCTTGTACTGCATGGACCACAGCAAGTGAAAAATTTCATGTTCCCCAAAGACAATGAAAATAGACGTTTCCATCCAACACATTACTGGCGTGAAATCCCCAATGGTGACAAAGTGGAGAAGCCATGGCTTATGTACTCAAAAACCCAGAATGCTGCATACTGTTTTTGTTGCAAACTCTTCCAGTCTAATGTTCCAGCCACATTGGGTTCTACAAGAACGAAGGACTGAAAAAATCTGGTTAGATTCCATATGTGGAAAGAGCTTGAGATGAGACTAAGATTAAAGGCTACCATAGATGATCAGCATCAAGAGAAGATTGCATCAGAGTCTCTTTACTGGCAAAATGTTCTGAAAAGGCTCATTGCCATTGTGAGAATGTTTGCTACCCAAAACCTAGCACTGCGTGGCTCTTCAGATCAGCTGTATATGCCAAACAATGGAAACTTCCTTAAAATTGTAGAGCTGATTGCTGAGTTTGATGCTGTATTCCAGGAGCATCTAAGAAAAAAATCACCACCCAAGAAATGTACACACACCACTACCTTGGAAAAACAATTCAAAATGAGATCATATCGTTATTGGCAACAAAAGTCAAACAGAAGATTATGGCAGATCTGAAGTCAGCAAGATATTACTCTGTTACTCTGGACTGCACACCTGACATCAGCCATACAGAACAAATGACTTTAAGGGTGCATTTTGTAACAACAACAGAACCTAGTGAAAATGTCCCTGCAACGGTGACTGTCAGAGAGCATTTTCTAGAATGTATTGACATTGATGATACTACAGGAGCTGGTATGACAAATGTGCTTCTTAAAAAGCTGGAAGACACGGGAATTGCAATAGCTGACATAAGAGGTCAGGGCTACGATAATGGTGCCAACATGAGAGGAAAGAACAGAGGAGTGTAGACATGGATCCGAGAGTTAAACCCTCAGCCTTTTTTTGTCTCATGCAGTTCTCATTCATTGAACTTTGTGGTCAGTGATGCAGCATCATCTTCTAGTGAGGCTGCTGAATTTTTTATTGTAATTCAAAGCATCTATGTATTTTTCTCTGCATCAACTCATCGATGGAAAATTTTGAAGCAACATCTGGGAACATCCTCTCTCACACTGAAACTACTGAGTGCCACACAATGGCAAAGTCGAGTGGAGGCGATAAAGTCTATCAAACACCAAATTGGGAAGATAGATGATGCCATAGTTGCCATTATGGAGGGTAATGCTATGACAGGAACTGTTCGGGGGAGAACAGTGGCAGAGGGAAATGGAATCACCAGAAACATACATAATTTCAAATTTCCGTGTGGTTTAGTGTTGTGGCAGGACATACTGTTTGAAATAAATGTTGTAAGCAAGAGACTCCAAGGTGTTGACCTTGATATATCTGGAGCAAAGGAACAACTGGACAAAGCAAAGTCATACCTACAGTCTTACCGGTCAGATGAGGGATTTCAAAACATTCTGCAGAGGAACTTCACACTGAAGTTATTTCCCCACCCATTCAAAAATACATGAGTCACTGAAGAAGACAACGTTTTGATTACAGAGCACGGGATAATCCCATAAGAGACCCCAAACAACAATTCAAAGTTGAATTCTTTAACTGGGTGCTAGATTGTGCAAAACAGTCAGTGGAAGAATGTTTCATGCAGCTGAAGCAACTCAGCAGTATATTTGGGATGTTGTATGATATTCCAAAACTCCTCACTATACCTGAAGAAGACCTACACCAGCAATACAGGGCACTAGAGACAGTGTTGACACATGATGACATGCGCAATATTGATGTGAGTGATTTAGGTGATGAACTGAAAGCCCTTTCAAGATACATTTCAGCAGGATCAACTCCAAAGGCTGTTCTGTAATATATGTGCACAAATAAGATGACCACCCTCTTTCCAAATACTTTTGTTGCTCTGCGCATACTTCTAACACTTCCTGTAACAGTTGCCAGTGGAGAACGCAGCCTCTCCAAGCTGAAGTTAATAAAAACACATCTATGCTCCACAATGACACAGGAGAGGCTGGTCAGCCTTGTAACCATCTCAATAGAGCATGAGCTGGCTCAGACTGTGGACCTTCAGGAAGCAGTTCAAATCTTTGCAACTAAGAAGGCATGGAAAGCACCACTTTGATTATTCAAGCAGATAAAAATGCCAGTGTTTACTATGCAGACAAGAAAAGTTAACTTTCAAACTCCTGAACAGCAAATGTAAGTGTTACTTAACATTTTTGAACAAGGCATTTTAAGTTGTTAGTTCTCCTTTATTGGGGTAGGTAGCAGAGCAGTACCATGAGAGGAGTAGAACAGGAAGAAGGCAGAATTGAGACCTTTCAAAGTTTTGGCCCAAGCGAGGGAGCATGGGGACGTCATTTGAGCTTCCCGCCTCAGGTGCCAAAATGTTGTGGGCTGGCCCTGAGGAAGCCGGTGGCAAAAGTTGAGAACTGAACCCCAATCTCTTCAGTCTCAGTACAGTGACTTGTCCACATCATCATTCCTCCTCTCTGGCTATTGAAACAGTTGTAACAGCTCTGAGTCACACTGACTTTGTATCCCCAGCCATATCACAAAGGATACTTGGCAGGGCACGAGCACTAGTATCTGAATGCAGAATCCACAAGCTTTCCACCTGGTTTGGGTTGGCACTGAAAACAAGAGACACCATACAGTGGGGAAAGGTGTGGCTTGGGGCAAGTGGGTTTTCAGGCCAGAGTAAGTGAGGCATGTGCAGAGTTGCAATGAAAAGGATAGACTTCTGGCTACCAGGTGTTGGACACAATGGTGTCTTAGTTGGAGTTCTAAGAAAGGAGTTTTTCTACCCACATGCTGAAGGATGTATGGAACACATTATACCAATATTCTTAATCAAGAGGAACAAAGAAGGTGGGGGTAGAGGGACAAATAAGATTCCTAATGCACTAAAGATTCAGAAGTCACTGTAAGAGAAAAATTATTTTCTGTAATAACCAAATTATTTGTCAAGTATCAGGGGGTAGCCGTGTTAGTCTTGTTCTGTAAAAAGCAACAAAGAATCCTGTGGCACCTTATAGACTAACAGACATATTGGAGCATAAGCTTTCATGGGTGAATACCCACTTCATCAGATGCATGCGTCTGACGAAGTGGGTATTCACCCACGAAAGCTTATGCTCCAATACGTCTGTTAGTCTATAAGGTGCCACAGGACTCCTTGTCGCAAATTATTTGTGTGTTGCAAGAAAAGACGTTCTAGGTTAGCCATGCTAATATGGGGAAATTCCATAATGATGCGTGTGCACACACAAAAACCCATAATTTCAAAACTACATATTGTGGATATTCAATGGACAAGAAAATATTCAGAGAAAAATATATATATAAGAGCAAGAATTTCCTATTAACAGCTAAAAGGATTCAGGCATAAATATAATGGCTTGATCATTATTGTATTTCTATCATCAGCACAATCAGCATCATTTCCTCAACCTTAAACTACAAGACTCCTGAAAATAATTCAGAGGAAAAACTCTTGATTTCTATGTTTCTTACAAAATAACCAATTTTAATTGTATAAAGCAATGCCCTTTGAACATTGCATTCAATATACAGCTCTTTGGAAGCCATTCTGACATTCTTGCAGTGGTCAATGCAGAACTATGTGGAACATAGAAACTACTCTAAAAAAGACCAACTCAGATTAGAAGTTATGGAGAACCATTACAAGTTTTAAAGAAACTGCATGGGAATTTGAGGTTCCAATAAACTAGAATAAAGGAGGACTGACAGTAAGGCTGATTTGTTTATTAATTGTTTTGTGAGGGTGGGGAGAGAAGATATGGGGATGCTTGAGAGTGGAATTTGGTTTACCCAAGAATAAGTGTCAATAAATACCCTTAATGTGGAGAATTCACCATAGCCCTAAACAATCACACTAAAGACATGTGAAATTTATATTAGACCTCCTGTTATTTACCTCACTAGGAAAAGCACTGTGCTAAACAGAAAAACAAACAAACCCACCAATTCATCAAGCTGTCAAACAAACTGAAGGAGGATATGAAGGCCAACAAGACCTTCAACATTATAATATGGTGTCAACATGGTAGGCACCCAGGCCTGATTCCCAACTCACTTGCACCAGTTTTGTGCCAGTGGGAAGTCAGTGGAGTCACCGTGGTGTAACATAGTAGTGAACTGGGCCCAGTATTTCCAATTGTTTGGTGCTCATTTATAGGACTATTACCAACAGAGTTAACCAGCCAAATTAGGAGCAGTCTGCTGTTAAGAATCTACAAGTGCATGCGATTTTCAGTGCAGGGATTTAGCTATATAATTCCAATTTATGCTGGTCCTACATTTAAATCCCTATGCACTTTGCTCAAAGCATTCCCTAGAATTTTCTCCCATCTCTCCCCTTCTCCACCTACCCACCCACCATTACTTACTGCAGTTACAGGTTAGATGTCTGTCCTGGTACATTCTGATAATGAAATCCTAATGAAAACCTTGAATAAATTGTGCCACATCAAAATCAAATCGTTCACATGTTCAGGGAATTTTTACTGCAGTGCCCAAAGCCAAAAGACATTGTTATGCAAAGAGGTACTCATATGCATGGATCACAAACCTCTTTGAGACAGCACGTAAATGCACCCTTCAATTCACATAACTGTCAGGATAGGTTAATCAAAAAACCCCAACCCCGCCCCACCCACCCGCACTGTTAAGACAAAAGGCCTTGTGAACCTACACAGGAGTTTTGGACTGAGTGGACAGAGGAACTTCACTGAGTATTGTTTTGGGTAAGAGTGTGTGTTTGTATAAAAAAAGGCAGAACACACCTAACCAGAGAGAGAAACAGACAGCCTGAAGGAGCAGCTGAAAGCACAATGGCTGACCGTGGAAACCTGGGAAAGAGGGGTGCAGATTGAAAAAAGTGTTCTTGGCACTGTGAACAAAAGAACTTGTTTTCTGTTTGATTATTTCTGTGTTCATAGACACAGCACTTTGTTCAATTTTGTAAATAAAAAAACTGCATAGAAGAAATACCTGTCATCAATTTCTCCTCCTAATCGGGACAACCTATTAGATCCCAAATTTTTGGCTAGCTGCTTAGATCAAAAAGGATTAACAATGCTTTCCCATGTTAGTTATGTTTCAGTCAGATATAATCTTGATGTAAACAAGCACTTAGCTCCAAAAGTGGACACAGTCAGTTTTTATTCTCAATGGGTTGTGAACAATTAGAAATAGACTTAATTAAGCAGTCATAGACTTGCCTAGAGAACTGAGGGTGATACAAGACATATCCCAAAACAATTAAGGCATTTAAGCAACAATGCACGAGAGGGCAGATATTGCAGGATAAAAGGTAAAAAAAAAAATGAGTTAGAACCCAATTCACAATCACTGACCATTCTGTTAGATCTTTTTGTCAAATGCCAGGCTTTAGTGCCCCAAGGCTAATAGGCAAAAAGATACAGGTAAAAAGAGAGATCTGAACTGTTTATTCAAAACACAAAATTCACTTTTCGGAGTTTCCAAAAAAAAGTTGAAAAATTGTACAAAAATAAATTCTATTGCACACAGCTACAATTCTTGGGTTTGGCCAAGACTAGAAATGATCAATCACTTCAAAGTACTGCACTCTCAGTATGTCTGTCCCAACCAGAAGCTGGAAGTACTGGAAATCTACTGGGGGGGGGGGGGGGTTCTTTAAATGTTTTTGTCCAATTTTGCAAACTCAAAAAGTCTGGCAAGTACAGATAAGAATTCAAAACAAGTTGCATCCCTAAACCTTTTGGAAAAAACTCTCATTACTAGCTAGCACTGATCTCTTCAGTGAGATTGACCATGGAAAGATGATCCAGAAAAGGGGTTAAGACACTGAGCCCTTAATAGATCATCAAAATAGCTTTAATAAGGCAGCTGTTGTTGGCACCACCAAAGTTTGCATATCAATTTAGGAGACATGGATATTTAGGTCTAGTATTGCTTAGTACTTCTTAACTTTCTTTGGTGTGCTTAGGAGTTTGGTTACTTGAAGGGACAGTCAGTGTTTGTGGGCCCACACTTCAGTAAAATAATACTCCTCATCCCCCCCACACATACATTTACCAGTATTTGTCAGATTTTTAAAATAAAAGCATTGTGCTCACAGATATCCATAAATGTTTGTTAGCTCTGTGTATGCACATACATGAAAAGCAACATAGGGACAGAGGGAATTATGTTACCTTCCCCTTCCCAAAATTTTAGTCCAATGGGGGAAGTAGTTTCCCTGGGCAACTTTCCCAGCACAGTTAGTCACTTAAAGGAGCAGGTTCCTTGTCTATGGCTATTCTCTGCAGATAGAAGGTGATGAGGCACAGCTACCCACAACATCCTCTCTGTGAGTAGACGGGTCTTGCTGTCCCCACAATAAATCCAAATGGCTTATCACTCTCCAGATTCAGTTCCTGCTGTAAGGAGTTTAATAACTGCCCTACTCTCCCCCCTAGTGCACCAAGGAACAGCAGGAATCATATTGCTTCCTGGTGCCCATGCAGAGAAGTGTGGCTCCACAGTGTAGGCCACTACGTATATTCCACAATCCGGCCTCTGGCAAGCATTTTTAAAATTGCCCTACCAATAAAACCTTGAAAAAAAACTTGCTCTAAACATGGTGTGACTTACTAGGATTCACATGGTACTGTGTTTGTATATTACGGATGCAAAATAAATAGTAGCAAGGAGTGGCTATAAATGAAATACATAATAGCCCTCTGCATGCTAAGGGGCCGGTCACAGTTTCATTGGTTCAAGGAGAACATCATTTGGGGAGAGTTTTGTTTGTGACACTACTGTATTTGTTCTGTGGGCTCACTTTGAAAAAGTCTTTCCAGTGGCTCTATTTTCAGATAACGACCGTATAGTTACTAGCTAGACTCTGCAGCTTTTTTAAATCATGAGCTAGTAGAAAGGGAAGAGATAGCAGTGAACAATGCAGTGATCTTTCAGACTTAGATTACCATCTCTCTTGGGGAAAGGGGTGTCTGAAGACCCTTAACTCGGTCTGGGTTATGTGCATATAAATGCATGGGTGTCCCTGAAAAATTCTAGCTACCATTTCCCAACATCTGTGCCCTGAGCTGGTTTTCCATCACAAACTTCCAGCTTCATACCACAGCTGGTAGTTGGCATAGCAAAGTCAGCCCTTGTGTGTAGTGCACAAAGACTGAGGCTAAAGTTCCAAATGTTTTACAAAAGGAAATCTTGAGAGAGCAATTCCGTGATGTCTTCAAAGGGAGTTATAGAAAACTGCAAATCAGGTGAATTATATATGAAAACACCACTACGCAGAAAATAAAAAGCAACTTCAAATATACGATCTCATCTCTTGTGATAGAAATACCATATTTCTGAGATCACATATGTAAATAATATTTCATTTGTTTTGCTTCCTTACTTTGTATCTGTAGCATTATAAGAAGATTTCCTCTTAGTTTTATATTAATTAGAATGGTTTCATTTAAAAAGCATTATAATTGGAAGCTTTTCTTCTAAATTAATGTGGGATTATTTGTGAAGTTTCCAAGTGCATAGCTTCTTGGACATTTTAAAAATAAAATTAAACAGCTGTTTATTAGCCAGAAAATATACATTAAACCCTTCACCCACCAATACCATATGCTGGAGTTCAGTCTCCAATCTCTACAGTCTATAAGGAATTATGACAGATCTAAATTATATCTAGAATTCTTATTAGGTTTGAAAGAATGCACTAAATATATTCAAAGACATGTTTATGTATCATTGCCCGCACATGCAAAAGTTTTGAAGAACTAAGTCCGTAACACAGAAAATGAAGTGTACCCAAATAATTATTCAACAGCAAACCTTGATCCTGTGAACAAAAAACACTGAGGGCTCAAAGTAATTTGACCAACACACAAATCACTTTGATAAAATAATTATTCATTCAGACTAATTGTGCACCTGATTCTGAAACAAACCTCAGTTTGTAACATTAAGTAGAGACTTAGGCTAGGTCTACACTACAGCGGGGGGTCGACCTATGATACGCAACTTCAGCTACGTGAATAGCGTAGCTGAAGTGGCGTATTTTAGGTCGACTTACCTGGCTGTGAGGACGGCGGCAAGTCGACCGCTGCCGCGCCGCCGTCGACTCCGCTACCGCCTCTTGCCGCGGTGGATTTCCGGAGTCGAAGGTAGAGCCATCAGGGATCGATTTTATCGCGTCTTCACTAGACGCGGTAAGTCGATCCCCGATAGACCGATTGCTACCCGCCGGATCGGCGGGTAGTGAAGACGTGCCCTAAAAAGTTAAGACACTGCTGTTGAACGCAATGAGAAAGATACAATTATTTGTTCACCATAGCTTTGATAGATGTGGCACGCTATCTTGATTTCCTGAATTGCAGGAGTCAGATCCCATTTGTGCTTCAGCACTGTAAAAACCCTTCAGCTTCTATCTTTAGTCTTGTCACCATCTCCCAAGTCTTCCTGTTGGGGCTTAGCTCCACACTCATTAAAAAACATCTTAACCACCCATGTGCAGCAGTACATCCTCTCCTTCAGCTGGATGGCAATATGCACAAACTGCATTGCAAATGTTAACCCTGAGCGCAGATCAAGAATTAAGCCCATATATATAATGCTTCTAATTATTTCCCTTGAAAAAGAGTAACTGGAAGATACTGACATTTCTGTATTGGAGTTTCCTTCAGGCTTTATTTTAGTCATAGAAAAAAAACTCAGTAGTTATGTAAACCACTGTTCGTTCTTAGTGATTTGGGCCACCTTGTAGTAGACACATACATAACAAAAAGATGGCCCCACCCTAAAGATAGTACAGTTCAAGTATAAACCTGTTCAATTTGTGTTATGAATCCTCCTTTCCTGGTTGGATCCCAGAGGATTTTGGGGCTCTGTAGAGAGCAGGGCCGCCCGGGGGTGGGGGGGCAAGTGGGGCAATTTGCCCCAGGCCTCGGGCTCCACAGGGGCCCCCACGAGAATGGCTGAGGCTCCCTCCCCGGCCCGACCCCGCCTCCGCCCCTCTCCTGGAGCCTCAGTGCGTCCAGGAACGCCCCTGGCTCTGGCGGGGCCTGAGCTCCTCCCTGCTCGGAGCCGCGTGGTAAGGGTGCGGGGCTGTGAGCTCCGGGCCGAGCGGCGGGAGCTCAGGCCCCACTGGAGCTCGCAGCCCCGCCCCCTTACCACGCGGCTCTGTGCGGGGAGGAGCTCAGGCCCCACCGGAGCCATGCTGCAGCGCTGTCCAGGGATACTCCTGGATGCGGCGTGCTGAGGCTCCGGGTGAGGGGGGAGCCGGGGGTAAGAGACCGGGATCAGGGGGTTGGATAAGGAGCAGGGAGGGGGCAGAGGTTGGGAGGCAGTCAGGGGACAGGGAATGGGGGGTTGGATCGTGGGCGTTCCGGGGGTCTGTCAGGACTTGGAGGGGGAGTGGATAGGGTTCTGGGCAGTCAGGGGACAGGGAGCAGGGGTGGGGTCCCGGCATGGTGGTTGGGGGATCTCTGGGGGACGGTGAGGGGACAAGGAGCAGGATGGGTTGGGGATTCTGAGGGGGGGCGGGCAGTCAGGGGGCAGGAAGTGGGTGAGGGTCGGATAGGGGGCAGGGACAGGCTGTTTGGGAGGCACAGCCTTCCCTACCCTAAAGCTCATGCATCAGTTTGAGGCTTGCAGAAGAGCCAAGCTGTTAGCTTTTCCATTATGGCTGCCATCCCTTTAACTTCTCAAATGCCAAATTATAGTCTATATTTAATTTCAGTGCCATACGGAGATTCATGTCGGGGAGGGTAGCTTCATTTAAAATTAGCCACTGGGGGAGGGATCACATGAGAAGAGCAATATCCTACACCACCTACCTCCTTCCCAACCCTACCAAGGGAGGGCCCCCCCTCTCTGCATTCTCTGAGGCTTCAGAGGGGTTAATTCAGTGGTTCTCAAACTTTTGTACTGGTGACCCCTTTCACATAGCAAACCTCTGAGTGCGACTCCCCCTTATAAATTAAAAACACTTTTTTATATATTTAACACTATTATAAATGCTGGAGGCAAAGCGGGGTTTGAGGTGGAGGCTGGCAGCTCGCCACCCCCAGTAATAACCTTGTGACCTCCTGAGGGGTCCTGACTCCCAGTTTGAGACCCCCTGGGTTAATTTAATTTTAGCACCTTGTGTCCATTTACATGCATGTGCTATTTTGAGCATTTCAGTTTTCACAACATAGGCTCATCCCAGATTCTGGAACAAGCTCAAATGCTCAGTTCGTGGAGTATGTACATAAGCTATACTAAAGATAAACCCACAGTAACCGTCTCCAGTTTGTGAGGGACCCCATGGAGCCAGTCTCTAGGAAACAGATAAATGCATGGAGGTTAAGTCCATTAATGGCTATTAGTCAGGATGGGTAAGGAATGGTGTCCCTAGCCTCTGTTTGTCAGAGGGTGGATGGAGATGGATGGCAGGAGAGAGATCATTTGATCATTACCTGTCAGGTTCACTCCCTCTGGGGTACTTGGCATTGGCCTTTGTCGGTAGACAGGATACTGGGCTGGATGGACCTTTGGTCTGACCCAGTATGGCCATTCTTATGTTCTTATGTTCTAACCTAAATGAACCCAAAGTTATGGAGACAGATCTGAGTCAAGGAAGCCAGCAGAGTATCAGAAACCTGGTAAAATCTCTGACTGGATGGGCTTAGGTGTTTGGTCACAAGCTGAGGTGGTTCAAAAGTTTTGGATTTTTTTTAAGCAGAATTTTTGTATTGTTTCTTTAAACAATCAAACACAACAAGCAGCAAATATTTGGCCACACACTTCTGAAACCCCAAACCAT
Source organism: Terrapene triunguis (assembly GCF_002925995.2). Taxonomy (NCBI): domain Eukaryota; kingdom Metazoa; phylum Chordata; order Testudines; family Emydidae; genus Terrapene; species Terrapene triunguis. Next base: position 6,640,630 of record NW_020665057.1, on the reverse strand, counting down.
ATTCAGGTTTTGGCAGACTAATTTCAGCTTTTCAATTAAAAAAAACCGCAACAAATTTTGAAGGAAAGCAGACATTGTCCATGATTTTTTCTGCTTTTCAAAAACCACTAGTTTTCGATCCAAAAAAAGTTTTGATGGAAAATTATTTGTCCAACTCTTTTAATGAGCTTTAGTGCCTTTTAGCACTAGCTGATGCTGAGAACCAGGGATACCTTGTAAAGAAGTTTTCTCAAAACTGGGTTTGTGCTGAGATGCGGAAGGTTAATTTTTCCCAGGGCCGCCCGTGGGGGGGGGGGGGGGGGGGAGAGAAGAGAGCAAGTGGAGCAATTTGCCCTAGGGCCCGCAGGGGCCCCCACGAGAATAGTATTGCAATTTTTTTTATGGAAGGGGCCCCTGAAATTGCTTTGCCCCAGGCCCCCTGAATCCTCTGGGCGGCCCTGGTAGAGAGGGTTCGTTGGGGTTCGTCCCTCTCCAGAGCGGCGGGGAACCACACCGCCTCCCTTAGTCCTGGCATGACCCCTTGGGGAATCAGTTGGGCCGCAGGAGTCCTGGCTCAAGCCGTCCGGCAGGGGGCTGAGCACACACAGGTAACAATTAACAGATAACTCGCCCAGGCCCTGGGTCAGGGCGGGGCAGTAAAGAGTCCAAGGCTCAGGCCTTCAGGCAGGGGCTGAGCAAACACAGGTAAATAGCACACCCAGGCTTCAGGGTCCGAGCGGCCTGGGAGAGGGGGAGACTGCCACCCACGCATTGGGTGGCGGGCGGGACGCAGGCCCTCCCACTCCACTGCGTCCCAGCCCAGGGCCCTAGCAGCGGCCAAAGGCCCGCTGCTGTGTCAGTGGGGATCCTGGCCACAACACACTGACATGGGTTCCGGCTGTGATGCAGCCAGACTCAGGTCGGCTGCCCCCGGGCTACTTCCCAACTCCCCCTCTGGACATACCTGGGTCAAAGTGGTGTCCTCAGGGCGGGGTCGATCACCATTGGATCCTCAGGGTAGCTGGCGACGGGTAGGCTCAGCGACTCTCCCACACGTGGGTCTGCGTCGTGTCGGTCGGTCAGGCCAGTCTCCAGGTCTGCCGCTGGTTGCTGGAGTCTCCCGAGTGGGAGCTGGGCCAGAGGTGTCTGGCCTCTCCAGCCTCCCGAGTGAGCTCTGGGGTTGAGGTCTTATACTTCCTGTCTGGCCTCTGACCCTCTGGAGGGCGGGCTTGGAGTACTCTGGCTCCACCCACTCTGGTGTCCGGCGGAGCTCGTCCCTCTCCAGGGGACCGGGGAACCACACCGCCTCCCTACAGGCTCCTAGCACTGCTATTCTTTCTCCCTTTTCTTCTCCAACACCTCCATTCAAATGTATGGCTGTCCCCAATCTGAAGAAGTCTTTATGTCCTTTCAACCCCTACCCTGCCCCAGCCCAGCCCAGCCAAAGCACCCGTGCAACTATAATTTGCCTCCAAATGCCCCATACTCTCCAGTTTCAGAAATAAGAAATAGGTCACGGACAGTACTTGCCATGGTGCTCTATTTTCAGTTTCAACTGAAAGCAGCTAAAGTTTTGGGTATATATTTTGATTCTTATTTTATCCAAATTGGTGTGCCCATCCCTGCTTTTCACCTTGTTCCTGACCAAATTAACTATTATTAGAAACTATTAACATGGCCAATTTTCTATTTTTCATTCTAGATACCAGTAAGTACCCATCCCAGAAGCAGGAAATGGAAATCTACTGTATACGGGGTCTACTAGTTTGACCAGGACAGATAGGCCAATAACCATGCTTTCCTGTTTCTGTACCTAACCAAATGTCAGCCAGTCACCACCCACAACAAACTCTCATGGAGAACCATTCCAACTCACAAAGAGGGAAGGTGTCCTAAATCCTTGACTCCTAACCCCATGCCAATTAAAACTCTGTGACTAAGGGAGTTATTGGATGGTACAATATATGAGTACTATTCCAGTGCAGGGGTCCTGTGGAAGAGTGAGCTTACCACTGGCATGCTCCCTCATGGTTGGACATGCATGGCATAGCTGCTCTTTCCTGTGTAGTGCCCCCCATTAACAGTCACTCCAGTCCTGTAGTGGTCTCTCTTCTCACAACTCGGCCCTCTGGCGAGGTCATGTTTTTGACCTACCCTTTCTGGGTTAACAAAAGTACAAGTCAAAGTCCAAAATGTCCCAACACAAAAGATCCTTCTGCCCCCTTCTTGTGTTATTCTCTGGCCTGTCCTCAAGGCTTAATCTTCAGCCTCACCCTGGGCTCAATATACCTTATGTAAGGCTTGTTCACCCCTTCCTTGGGGCAGGTAGCAGAACCAAGTCCTACCCTCTGCTGTAGCTCTCTTCTTTCAGATGCACAGCTCTTTCCAGGGCCACTTCCTACCTCTGAGCCCCTTTACTGCTTCCTTTCAGCCTACACTTAACATAACCTCTGCTCTGTTTCTCAGACCTCTGTCTTCTTCCCTTCTTTCTCTGCTGGAACACCAACTCCTCAGGACTGCCTCTCTGTGCCTTGTCCCTTTTCCAGGATCCATCATAGGTCCTTTGTCTGGGCCCTAGTGTACTCTCGCTGATCATGGTTTCTAAGAACTCAGCTGTTTAGCCACAACATATCATACACTAGTTCCGTTGGTTTCCACCTCATGGTCCCCTAAATGGATTTGATAATGAGGTTTCAATTGTTTTAAGTTTTCATATTATTTCCAAATCATAATTAACAAGTCTCTATGATATAAAATTTGTCCCATGTAACTGGGTACAGTAGCTCTTTTCCAGCAATGTACTGAACTTGAGCAAATACTAATGTTGTTGCCTCTATTACAATGTACCTAAGGACAGGAAGATAAAGGTTTTTATCTCTTCCACTCCTGTAAGCTGCATGGGATACTGAAATACAGCAAACAGAAAACTTCAGAAAAAACTTAGGAATGTTTGGTCACCAGCCAATTCAATTGGAGAAACCTACTAGTGAGCCAAAGTCAGACAAGACAGAGAAAAATCAAAACAAACAAACAAACTAGAGCAGTCTATGAAAAGTTATTTTATATCCCTTTTCTTTCTCTCTTCTGAAAAAGGTATTTCTTCACTAAAACTAAATTAGAGTAAATTCAGAGCTAAGTCTGGTAAAGGACTGGCCTCACACAACTGCAGTTGGAAGGAACTAGGGTCACCCCCCCATTATACTCACCTCCAGAGTATTCATAAACCCAAGGAGACTTAGTGGGACAGTATGGTGCCTCAACAGGCATAACTTCTAGAAGGTTCCAACTCAGATCTGAACCACAGGTTTACCTAATAGTGGGTATGCACAGAGGTCACTTGAAGAGCTGCTGTTGCCTAGGACATTGGCCAATATTAGCCCATGGATCAATACTAAAGATGGATAGATGATCTGTTTAGATTTTTAGCAAAATCTCAGTAATCCGGGTTGACAAACACAAAGCTAAAACCACTCTAGGCTTTGATGTTGATTTTGGTTTTGAATTCAAGACTTAATGAAATCCACTGTATGAGCAATTAGTATTTATACAGTCACAGTGCAATAGGTGCTCTGTAGAGACTTATGACGATAAGATCCCTTTTCTGAACAATAAAGCATTGTGGCCTATGTATGTCGGGTCAAGTTTCAATTATTTTTAAATCATCCCTGTTAACTTTCCTTGTGTGCCAGATCATTAGTGACAGAGTCATTCTAAAATAATATTCTCCTTTGAACATTTTTGCCCTGAAAAAATGTGCAACAAAGCTAGCTACCTAGACTTTTTGAGATGACCCATTACTAGGGCTGGCTAGAAAACCAAGAATTCTATTTCATAAAAAAGAGGTTTTGAAATATGTTTTCATTCCTCAGTGAAACAAAAGTGAGATGACTTGAATTTTTTGGAAGGGGAGTGGGGCAGGGGGCACAGGATACACACAATAGCAAGGGAGGCACTTCAGAATAGTCAATAACTGGTCATTACAGCACTCACTTTGGATGTGGGAGAGCCAGGTTCAAGTCCCTACTCAGCCTGATTCCACTCGGCTATAAAATCTCAGTCTCTCCCGTTGAAGCTATTTCGCTTTGTATAAATTATTAAATACTCATTGGGCCAAAGAGAGAGAGAGAGAGAGAGACACACACACACACAGTAACTTCCACATCTCAGGTGGGTGCCCTAACCACCAGGCTATTCAGGGAGGGCAATCTCTCTCTTCCTTCCCCCCCCCCTCAGAAATTCCATCCTGGACTGATAAACCTTCCCAGTAAATTTTGTGTCAAAACCAGTATGTTTCCACAAAATGTTTTGTTTTCAAGAAATTGGTATTTACTAAAAAAAAAAAGTTTCCGCAAACATTCCCAACCAGCTCTATCCATCACCTCTTAATATAAAGGTTTTAATCAGAGCATACAGCTTAAATCACTAGCTCCAAATATAAACCTCATCTTTCCTTTCCTGCCTCCAGCTTCTTCTGTATTGCATTTACTCAAATGAGTGCCACCTGTTTTCAATAGCAAAATAATTTATTAGTCAATTGCTCTCAATTAACCTTTAACAACCATACACTGCATTACAAAAAGATTATGCATGTAGATCAGATGACAGTCCATTACAGAGAGGGAATTAGAAGTATACATACTCAAAGTCCGTTACACCATAAGCTGTGTGTAAAATACCATAGCAGGGCACCTTCAGTATTTTCACTATATCTGAAAAAATCTGGGTGCATACTAATATTTGCCAGAGCTGCCAACATGGCTGAGCGAGCTAGCAATGAACAGTAAAGTGATGGTCATTCCCAGCTTTACTATACTCATACACTCGTCTTATTCTGGTGTAATCTAATGACTGAAGTTATTCCTGATTTACACCAGGCTAAGTGAGAGGAAATTGCAGCTGTACATTATATATATAAGAATAAAGGAACCAAGTTATTTTATACAAGTTCAGGTTTAACACTAATGGGCAATAGTAGTATTGAAGTAGTTGTGGAATCTCCATCTCTGGAGATATTTAGGAGTAGGTTAGATAAATGTCTATCAGGGATGGTCTAGACAGTATTTGGTCCTGCCATGCGGGCAGGGGACTGGACTCGATGACCTCTCGAGGTCCCTTCCAGTCCTAGAATCTATGAATCTATGAAATGGGAATATAATCTCTCTAAAATTCTGAAGAAGTATGGTAATGAGGGGGATTATAACATAGTTTAAAATAAAACCCAAGTTCCAAATAGCTTTATACAGCAGAGTCCATTAACAAAGCCTTGCAATCAAGATTTAATGAAGAATTATGACCACTCCAAGTTTTTAGTCATTCTTATATATTTTTATTTTATGCTCCTGTTTTTTCCCCAAATTTATAGTGTGACAAAGTTCCTCCTCTATCTTGGTGGGTCCTGCGCTTATTGGCAGATTTTCTTGCCTCAGAGATTCACCATGTGGGTTGGGGAACAGCCCAGAGGCCTTCCCCTCTGGAAGAACCCAGAGTCCAGGTCAATTGGGAGGTTTGGGGGGAACCTGGGCCCGCCCTCTACTCCAGGTTCCAGCCCAGTGCCCTGTGGACTGCAGCTGTCTATAGTGCCTCCTGTAACAGCTGCATGACAGCTACAACTCCCTGGGCTACTTCCCCATGGCCTCCTCCAAACACCTTCCTTATTCTCACCACAGGACCTTCCTCCTGGTGTCTGATAATGCTTGTGCTCCTCAGTCCTCCAGAGCACACCCTCTCACTCTCAGCTCCTTGCGCCTCTTGCTCCCAGCTCCTCACACTCACACCACAAACTGAAGTGAGCTCCTTTTTAACACCCAGGTGCCCTGATTAGCCTGCCTTAATTGATTCTAGCAGCTTCTTCTTAATTGGCTCCAGGTGTCCTAATTAGCCTGCCTGCCTTAACTGGTTCTAGCAGGTTCCTGATTACTCTAGTGCAGCCCCTGCTCTGGTCACTCAGGGAACAGGAAACTACTCATCATGCATGTCTCCTCTTCTTAGGTATAGGGGGAGCAATTAATAAAGTCTTTGTTCTTTGATGTTTCTCAATGGCTCATTTGATTTCAAGGGGGTAGGACCTAACACCTTCTGTAGGAAGCGAGCATTTTACATTAGTTAAATGAGCTGGCACTGGATCTGCCAATGTCACAGAGCACCTCAAAGAATTTTAATAAATTGGTGAGGCATGATTTCCCTTCACAAAAGCCATGTTGACTCTTCCTCAACATATTATGTTCATCTGTGTCTGATAATTCTATACTTTACTATAGTTTCAACCAATTTGCCTGGTACCGAAGTTAGGTTTACCAGCCTGTAATTGCCGGGATCGCACCTGAAGCCTTTTTATTTATTTATTTTTTAAATGGTGTTATATTATCTATATTCCAGTCAGCTGGTTCAGAGACTAATTTAAGTGATAGGTGACATACTTCAATTAGTAGCTCTGCAATTTCACATTTGAGTTCCTTCAGACTCTTGGGTGAATACCATCTGGTCTTGGTGACTTATTACTGTCTAATTTATCAATTTGTTCCAAAAAATCCTCTATTGACACCTCAATCAGAGACAGTTCCTCAGATTTGTCAACTAAAGAGAATGGTTCAGGTGTGAGAATCTGCCTCACAGCCTCTGCAATGAAGACTAAAGCAAAGAATTCAATTTTCTTCTCTGCAATAGCTTTTTCTTCCCTGAGTGCTCCTTTAGCACTCCTTCAGCAAAATGTATGTCATTAAAATATTTGATACCACAAGAGGGTGCTTTACAAAAAACGTATTTGAAAATAATTAGATGTTGCAAAATAAGTATGAGAGATTGGTAAAGTGTCTCGCTGATTAAGAAACAATCTTTATAGTCTGTCATGGTTTACAGGGTGCTACATTTTAGGAATATGTTCATATTCTCAAACTAATCCTTTTCTTCAACAGCAATGGCTAATTGCATTATTGGACTCTATCATGGCAGAATTTGTTTGGGCTAATTTTTCCATCCGCACCACACATTTGTGGTTTCCCCACTCATAAGTTATGTGCATGTACCTACCATATGAAGATGAATGTACCACATTATCACGCCAACCACTGTGACATATCCCCTAATAAACACAGCCAGCAAGAGGAGAGAATAAGAGGAATGAGTATGAGAATATGTTGTTGCTTAAGGACCAATTTAATCTTTTCAAGAGATCTTTGTTTCTAAATAAAGAAGCAAAAATTCAATTAAGAGCAGAGGCCTAACATATGAATGTCATTTATATGGTTAAGCAGAGATAACACACTGTTCTGCATTTAATCCCCCGCACACAGCACTAAACCAAATGTGAAACTGGAACTTTGGTGACAAATTATCCACAGCTTCATGAAGTTGTACAGCTTGTTAATTATTACTAGAGTTGCAAACTGCCTAATCCTCTGCTCTTTCGTTTTAAGAGGTTCTTAATAAGTCTCCCTACCAGGAGTAACAGCAAAGTAAGTCTGTAGAAGTAATGCAGTGAGAACATATCTGCATTGTTATCACAAGGCATGCTACAGAAAGTGTGTGCATATGATGGCCTGTAGCACTACATTTTAGCAGGTTTTATTTCAGATCAGAGAATATGTCCACAATCCTGCCCTGATGGTGCAGATTTTTCCCCCCACAGCATTGGGAAAACCTGAAGCGTATTTACAGGGTTGCTATTAGCACTATGAAGGTTAGAACACGATAGTATTTCTAGCATTAAATGCTACCCCTACTAGCTCAGATAACAATACTTGATGCACAATGTATGGACAAGAGGGGAGTATGGCCCTAACTGTGCTGACTGACGTACGAGATAAAAAGAAGTGACTTGCTGCTGTCTATCATGTCACATTTGCTCTAGGCAAATGCTCACAGGGAACTGTAATGAATCCTGAGTGGAGACTACCGCACTGGTTAATGACCAAGAATAGTTAATAAAGCTAACTGGATACCCGTTTTAGACAGGAGCTGCAGGATCAGGTAAATACTTAACCCAATTTTCCTGGATTCACGTGAACCTGTTTTGCAACTTTACATATTCTATTGGGTACAGCACTATATGTCTGTGTCTCTATATATGTCGTTACACTAAAAAATTTTAAATACACCAAAATTATATATAATTTATAAACAAAGCAGGACTTCAGTCAACAAGTTAGTAATTTGAAACCCACTTGTATATTGTCAGAGCTCACTTATCTTTTTGTTTTGGGGCTGTATCTAGATTTCCCAACATCAGTGCCTCAGTTTCCCCTCATTCTTGAGTATTTGGGTAATCTGATGTGATTTAGGTGCTTTGACCCTCTAGATTGAGTAAAAATCCTCCCCCTTCCAGGGTAAGCCAAAGTCTCAAACAAATTCAAAATGAAATGAACTAAATCTGCTTCCACCCAGACTCTGTATTGGGTAAAAGCTCTCAATTGTGATCCTATCCATCTTCTTGCCTCTCCGGGGTATAGCACCACTTTCCCCCAGGACATGGCTTCCTTTCCAAGTCCTTCTCTTTGGTTGCAGGTTTTTTCCCCCTCACTGTCACTAGTTAACACGTAGGGAAGTTGTGGCCAAGGGCAGCTTTAATGTGGGTTCATGGGTGCAACTGTACCCACAGAATTCATGAAAACAAGGATATAAAATCAGGCAGACATCATTCCCTGGGGCCTCTCCTCCCCACAAGGCCAGGAGAATTGGGTTGGACAATGAATGAGCCAGCCCTGCACTACCCCAATATGCCAGCTCCTGTCCCACACGGCTGGGCCCAGCTTCCCACTTTGGGCATTGCATCCTGGTGCACAGGGTCATATAGCACCGCTCAGGTTTGGCCAGCCACCCTTCTGTCCTGAGGGAGGAACTGGGCCCAGTCCCATGGGAGAGGAGCTGCCATTGCAGGGTGAGTGTGGGGCATGCTTGCTCTCCATTTCCCCACCTTGTGCCTTCCCTCTGCATTAGGCTGGGATTAGGGTTGTGGTGCTGGGATGGAAGGTGCTGCTGTGTCTAGTTGGTGTCCCCTTGGCAGTTTAGTATTGTGCACCCTTTGAATCGGCGAGCTATATATACCCTTGGCCCTGGCCTTCATTTACTACAGATTCTAGCCCCCAACCCTTTACCATAGGTGTCCGTCCTCAAACATTAAACAGCTCTGCTTTCCAGGGCCATCTTTTACCATGCCCAGTCTTTGTCTTTTTTTAGACCTTCTTTCCAGCACTTCCACAGCAAAACCTCACAGCCTTTTCACATGCCCCTCTCATAGAGTGACCAGATAGCAAGTATGAAAAATCAGGGCGGGGGTGGGGGGGTAATAGGTGCCTATATAAGAAAAAGCCTTGAATATCGGGACTGTCCCTATACAATCGGGACCTCTGGTCACCCTACTCTCTCGCTACAGGGACTCACTTCCAGTCTCAGTTCAGACCCTGGTTCCTGGAGTATTCTGATGATCTGCTGCTCTTCCCAGATCTGTAGATGGGAAGAATGATTCAGTAGTTAGGGCAGTCGTCTGGGACTTAGGAAATCCAGATTCAAGTTCCTGCTCTGCCACAGACTTCCTGTGTGATCTTTTGCAAGATAGTTTCTCTGTGTCTCAGTTACCCACCTATAAAATGGGTATAACAGCTCCTTCCTAACTCACAGGGATGTGGTAAGGATAACTACATTATAGGAATCTGAGGCCTTCAGAGTCGACTGTAATGGGGGCAGTCTATCAAGCAGATGTATCTGCTGCTTATAATTAAGTCAGTGAGGCCACTGTGACATCAGAGGTAAGTTAACCAATCACTTTCTAGCTTTTCCAAAATAATGTAAAATAATTCCAAAATAATGGAAATGCTAATATAGGATTCACTTAATAGGACAGGAATGTAATTAATGCCCATCAACATGGGTTGTTTTTTTTTGGAAAATAGGGCTTGTCAAATGAACCTGATTTCATTCTTTGAGGAGATTACAAGTTTTGCTGTTAAAAGTAACTGCATATAGATGTAATATACTAAGTTTTTGTAAGGTGTTTGATTTAGTACCTCATGACATTTTGATTAAAAAATTAGCACTATACAATATCAATAGAGCACACGTTAAATGGATCAAGAACCAGCTAACTGACAGATCTCAAAAAATCATCAGTGGCAAACCATCATCAAATCGGGGTGTTTCAGGTGGTGTTCTGCAGGGTTCAGTACTAAGCTTGATGCCACTGAACACTTTCAGCAACTATCTGGAGGTCAATATAAAATAATTGCAGATAAAAGTTATGGATGACAAAGACTGGAAGAGTAGTAAATAATGAGAAGAACAGGGCAGTTGTACAGAGTGATCTGGATTTCCTGGTCAGCTAGGACAATGCAAAGAAAAGGCATTTTACTTCTACCAAGTATAAAGTTATACATTTTGGAACAAGGCATGCAGGCGCTATATCCTTGGAAGCAGTGACTCTGAAAAGGATTAAGGGACCATAGTGTTCACGCAACTCAACATGAGCCCCCAGTGCAATTCTGTGGCAAAAGGGCTAATATGATTCTTGGGTGTATAAATGGGGGAGTAATGAATAGCAGAAGGGAGATGATTTTACCTTCGTATACAGCACTGATAAAATGAATACAGTGTACAGTTCAGGTGTACACATTTTTTAAAAGATGTTGACAAATTAGAGAGGGAACAGAAAAGAGCCACGACAATGATTTAAGAGCGGGAGAAAATGCCTGACAGTGGAAGGTTTAAAGGGCTCTATCTATTCAGCTTATCAAAAAAGCAATCAAGAGGTGACTTGATTATGGTGTCTAAATACCATCTTGGGGAGAAAATGCAAGGTACTAAAGGACTCTCATCTAATGGAGAAAGGCACAACAAGAATCAATGGCTGGAAACTGAAATCAGATAAAAATCTGTGCCATATTTCCATTTTGAATTTAACAATGAGAGTGATTAACCATTGGAACAAACTATTCAGGGAAGAGAGAGAGTTTCTCCATCTCGGAGTCTTCAAATCAGGAATGGATGCCTTTTCTGGAATAGATGCTTTAGCCAAACACAAGTTAAAAGCCTGTGATAAACAGGAGGTCAGACTAGATCTAATGGTCGCTTCTAGGCTGAAGCTTTATGAATCAATGAATCAATCACATGTTTCAAGACTTCTCAGTGGTAGATCAGTTGTCCTAACTGTCAGGGCCGGCTCCAGGCACCAGCAAACCAAGCAGGTGCTTGGGGCGGCACATTTTCAGGGGCAGCATTCCAGCCAGCCTCTTTTTTTTTTTTTTGGCGCTTGGGCGGCAAAAGCCTAGAGCCGGCCCTGTCAGCAGCAGTGCGTCCTGCACCGGGGGCACCCTGGGGCCGCTGCGGTTCACGTCGGGGAGCAGCGCCCGCACCTTATGGCCAGGCAGATTCCGAGGGCGGGACACTCGGGCTGGGGGCTGCCCCTCGGGGCACATAGAGCCACCTGCAGGTGCCACAGCGCGGCTGCCACCCAGCGCCGTAGCCGGGGCTGGGCAAAGCAGCCAGAGCCGCCCAGGGACTGTGGCCAGGAGCAGCAGCAGGAGCGGGGCAATAGAGGGTGGGGCGCGGCCGTGCGGGGCCCACGTCCCGCTCTCTGGGGCTCCGCTCCCTCTGGGGCTGCCCTGCCCCAGCTCCTCAGCCCCATGCCGGGGCGGTCCCCCGGCTCTGTCCTCCCCGGTCCCAGCCGGTCCTGGAGGTGGGAGCCCTGGCTGGAGGGACCCTGGGCTGAGGCGCAGCCTGGGAGACCTGCTGCTTACCCTGACCCTACCAGCGCTGGACCGGCTGGCGGCGAGGGGGGAGCGGGCAGAGTCAGCGCTTGTGAGGGGAAGCCCAGCGCTGGGGCGGCAGGCGGTGAAGGTGGGGTTGGGGGGAGAGCCCAGGGTTGGGACGGCAGGGGGTGCAGGTGGGGTGGGAGGGGAGAGCCCAGGGTTGGGGCGGCAGGGGATGAGGGTGGGGTGTTGGGGAGAGCCCAGGGCTGGGGTGGGGGGCAGCCAAAAATGTTTTTGCTTGGGGTGGCAAAAAACCTAGAGCCGGCCCTGCTAACTGTCACTGTTCTTTAGCTGTTCGATGGCTGTGTTCTAGCTTGAGCTTGAAAGGCTCCTTATGCTTCTACTACTTCAGCTCCACAGTGCCTCTAGGCTAGAGGAACAGCAGCAGAAGTACAAGGGAAGCCCATCAAATGTAGAGACATTGGGACTCTGGGACAGGGCCTCCCTGCACCCTTCTTCACTAATACAGCCTTCTACACCCATAAAGTCAATTGCAAATTAAGAACTAAGTTCACCAGTACAACACAAAGCATCTGAAAACCCAGACTAACTGCCTAGTACCCTGTATACACTGGACACTTTGCATCTTTGCACTTCGAATATTCCCTTGAAAGTTTTTTTTAATGACTTTAGGTTGATATTACATAGCTTCAATTCCTTAGAAATAATGTTTGGTTGCATCCACTGTGTGTTTTTTGTTTAGTATTCATATATGAAGTTACTTAAAAATGAAGGACATTCCAAGACCAAAAAAAGAAAAAAAAGAAAAGAAACTATTAACATGAAGTTAAGGTTGAAAGTACATATCAGTAACAAAAGGGTAAAGAGACATCACAGGGATGCCGTAATTATCCATGTAACAGGGGCACTCACCTCTTGAACACCTCCTAGCAGCTGGATGTGGTACTGCAGTCTTTCTTGCCCCAGCACGCTCTGCAGGCTGCTGACCAACCTTCCTGGGTCTTTCATCACTTGGGCCTCCGGCCAAGTCACAACGTTCAAATAAACCCCTTCTTGGGTAGTAAAGAGTTCAGTAAATGAATAGTTCCATTGCCAACAATAGGGTCTTCACACATGGCTCTGGGCCCTTTAAATTCAGCTCTTTGTCCAGGCTCTCAAATAAGCCCTGTCACCTTCTTGGGGTTTATGCCATTGTGGCCAGTTGGGGAGCCTGGGCTCACCCACTATTCTGAGTTAGAACACAGGGATACTATAAACAGCAGCTACACACTGCTCAATTTCAATCTATTACTGCTGCTTCCCTGGGCCTCTTCCTACCTAGCTTCACTCTCACCTCAGATTTAAGGTTCTTACATCCTTTCTTTCTCTCTCTCTCTCTCTCTCTAAACCCTGCTTAAGCAAATACAGCCAGAAACAACCCTGGTTATCCCTCCAGGTCCTTTGGCCAGAGAGGAACACCCTTCTAATCCCAGGAAGGAACTGAGCTGCTAAGCCCCAGCAGCTCTTTTTATCTGAGCCTGTTGGGCTCTGATTGGCTGCTTTGTGAGGCCTCTCTAGACAGGCCTGGAGGACCCACCTTTGCTGCTCCTTTCTTGAGACAGGGTTTAGTAGGACTGTGGGGTATTCTGTAGAGAGCTGCAAAGGCCAGGTACACCCATCACAATCCCCAAACCAAGTTTAGGCAGGCAGACAGAATTTGAAGAGCGAGAATTTAAAGAAAGAGTCTGGGGCATCACTCATTCTCACAGTCACACAAACCTTCCATCACCAAAAAAAGGGTAATCCCCTTGCCCCAGTCTTTGACACCACCCATCATAGATCCACTGTCGGACCAGACTCCACACAACAGCTGGAAGAAACCAACAGCTGTTGGGAGACTTATCAAGAAAAAATGTTTAAAATCTTTCACAAAAATATGACTTGTTTGTTGATCAGCTCTATAAAATACCACCAGAAAGTCTTACCTAAGGAATTAATCATTTTGTGCTCACAGTTGCATATTTTTCCACACAAAAGTACTTGATCGCACCCAGACATACATTTTGCAAACACAATTTTTAATGCCATTATTTGAAAATCTGGCCCTGGATGCATAAAAGAAAAATATAAAAGACTATAACAGGATTTCTGAAAGCATCTCTGTGATTTAGAAAAGGGAAAGCATTGATCAGTGGACTTCGCATTAGGTAACCATTAGATGTGGCAAATGTGTAGGGATCACTGGGGAACCAAATGCAATGAATAAATACTCACTTTCTCTGCTTATGCATAAATCTCACATTGAATGTTGCAGGTTAATCGGCACCATTACATCTGGCAGCTGTGAAGAGAATGAGCAGAACAGTTAAGGCCATTATTTGTTAGGGACAGGTAGTCTAATATAATTATCTTAAAATTGTGGTAAACAGTGGTATACAGTATATAATAGGTGATTTCCAGTTTAAAATGGAGGAGTCCTAGAAATTTCAGCTTCCACAAGTCAATATTTTATTAACTAATACACCTCTACCCCGATATAATGCGACCCGATATAACACGAATTCGGATATAACGCGGTAAAGCAGTGCTTCGGGGGGGGGGCTGCACACTCCGGCGGATCAAAGCAAGTTCGACATAAGGCGGTAAGATTTTTTGGCTGCCGAGGACAGCGTTATATCAGGGTAGAGGTGTATTTATGAGATTTCTTAAAATGTAGGTTATAAAAAGGTAAAAATGAAAAGCTATCATGCGATTTCTAACACCTAATAATATTGCTCATTGCAGCCACCAGAACTGTTTTGTGCTACTCCTCCTTGTGTTCAGTACAAGCCATTCATGCAGCCATGATGTTGTTTAAACATGGCCTTCTCTCGCCTGTGTAGGCCTATACCCTTTGAAGTTCTTCTATCCCTATATATCTATTGAGGTATACATGCTGCAATCATCATTAGAGTATCTGAGCACATTAGCATATTCCTTCCAGGTTTCATGTATGGTGTATTAATGTCACTGTCACCAGATCTCTTGGTCTACTTGTTTTGAAATGAATGTAGTGTTAACATACTCTAGGACTGGGCAGATAGCTTTGTAATCATTTCTGAACGTGGTCTGTATTAATGGGTATGCTCTTCTGAAAATATGAATATTTACATGGGCCTTGCTGGATTTGACATTGAGAAATTGAGTTTCAAAGATTAGCTCCCATTTAGGCACTAAAATAAGATTTTGGTGCCTAAATGAGAGTTGAGTTCTTTTGAATGTCTGGCTCTTTTGTGGATCCCAAGCATTTGAAAATCTGGCCTTGTGTGACAACTTCTGCTTTTAGATACATGCACACAACAACCATGAAAGTCAATAAGAGCAGTACAACAATCTTGCAAAGAGCACTGAAGAGAAATCTCACAGATCAGACAAAATCCTCATTTACCACTCTGTTGGACAGAAATAAATTATAACTTTATTCCAGAATTAATGCCTCTAACTTATTTGGGACTTAACCCTTTCTATTATCTGTCCCCATGAAATTGTTATCTCCCTATTACCTTGCTCAAAGCATTTGTCTCTCCATTACTCATAATTATTCCAATGTGCCTCTTTTCTGCCCTTTTATTTCCACTAAGTCAGCTATAATTACTAAGCGATTTCTTGTCTTAGACATCACTGCATCACGAAGAGCAATAGACCTTTATCAGGCTATATAGTTAATCTTACCCATAATGACAGAACTTGTAATATTCTAACATCAAATCCATTTTACAGCTCATTTTACAGCTCTGGGGTTAGCTGTAACAGTGATGGCTCCTATGAGATGAGATTAATGTATCTTTTACAAAACATGTAGAACATTACTTCAGCTAAGTTTTGCTAGCAATTTTAATATTGCACACTACTTCAATCACTGTGGTACCTACAATACTGTACACAGCAATAAGGAAAACATTTTATGAGTCTTCATACTGATGCTGAAAATACTCCTTCCCTGGGTGTTTGTTTGTTGTTGTTATGTACTCATGCTGGGAGATTTTAAAAGTCATTATGAAGGTTTCAGTTTTAATTCTTCTTAAATCTGATCAACAGAAAGACATACATCCTTATTGATTTCCCGACGGTTTAATGAATAGGACCCTTAAAAATGGTTTCTCTTTATTAGCTGTATGGAAAAGAAAACAAAGTAGACCCATGGCAGCCCCTTGAGGGAAAATAGTAAATAGTACTGCATGTAAGCAAGTTTGTAAATCTAAATTTAATATGCTTGTAGGCAACCTGAAAAACTAATTAGCTATAATTTAGTTCTTTGAAATTGCCACTGCAACTTGGATTTATGGAGTCTGATAAGAATAAAAAACAGCATAGATTAAGAGCAGATGGGTCCTAACCCGAACAGTGGATCTGAACCTCTTTGAACTTTGGGGGCATTAGATATGGTCTCAAGTTTTGGCTTTGGTTCATCTCCATAAGAATACACAAAACCAGAATTCATGTCCAAACTTTCAGAGTGTTGTAAGCAAGATCTGACCTTCGAGGACTTGATCTGTAGCTAATGTTGAACAAGTGCTTTGCTGAACTTCAGTGCAGGATTTAGGGTTTATAAAACACACAGCAAATGTATAAAGAAAAAAATGTGGTTAAGTCGGTGAGGAAGAGTATGGTTCATGTTTTCAGGAACAATGGACAAAAATTACACAGACATGTAAGCAAGTTCAGTATAGACGTAATGACAGCAACTGTTCTCTGGTCCATTTTTTCTCCCTCTGTGGTCAAGATTCTGATAAGAAGAAAAAACAGCATAGATTAAGAGCAGGTGGGCCCTAACCAGAACAGTGGCTCCAAACCTCTTTGAACTTTGGGTGTGTTAGATATGGTCTGAAGACTATTTGATGTAAGCTTTTTTTTGAGTTTATACAACTTTATTTTGTATAGCATTTTTCACACAAACTGTATCCCACAATGATATTTCTTAATGTATAGAATACAGTTACAAAGATTTAAACTTTATAAAAAAAACCATTTGTTTTAAAAAACATTGCGTAGCCCGAATTTTTTCCCTAGTTAGAGCCATATTACTCCATTGATGTCACTGGGCCTTGTAAATGGTAGTTGTACTAGAACATTTCATCACTTTAATGCTCATTGACATTGAAGTTTTAATGAATTAGCACAAATGACCCCTTTGACTCTGTTTCAGAGTAATGGCTCCCTGATCAGCATAACAATACCTTTGCAGGGGCTATTATTCTTCCAGGCAAAATACCACTAACTTCTCTGGGGTAGGACTAAGACTCCCACTTCCACAACTGTAGGTTTACACCCCTTTCAGCTTCCTCTGAGTCTCTTTTCTGCTCCCCTGGCTTCCAAACCTCAGAGGCTGTCTTATTGGCCCCACATCTTCTACAGTGGCTTCACCCAACAGCCCCCCATTCTTCCAATTAGAAGTCACAGGTTGTTTGGGATGCAGGTCAGGCCATAAGGCAGTGACAATTCATTCTAACAGTTACTAGGAAGGGAGAGGCTTCTATGTTGAGGACTCAATTATTTGTCACATATGCAATGAAATCAGCCATATTGCAACTCATTAAACTAGATATGAAGCACAGAATGGAAAGACGAAGGTTACCCTGCACTTAGGGACGTCTGAGAAGCCTGAATGTATAAAATCTCCCTTAGAGCTATTGGGCATAAGACAGCCAAATAATTATATAAGTTATGAGCCCTTGGACTCATTGACTTTAATAGGAGCTAAGTAGCTAAATCTTTGTGTACTGCTTCAAAATTTAGGGCAATGGGAAATGCATGGCCAAAATCCAACCAAAAATTATAATAACCAAATATTTTAATTGTCATATTAGCACTTATTCACCAAGATTGTTAAAAATTATAGTGGCAAAAAACAGGCACCTTTACCTCATTGCTAGACAATCCACAGTACAACTTACAACTAAAGCAGCCACTCTTAGAAACAATTAAAGTATCAATGTATTTAATAAATGGCTGCTGGAATGAATAATCTAGGTACCAAAGATACCTATAAAGTCCATAAAATCTGAGATTTTCACATTCTAAAAAGGTAGAAGTCAGCACATCAGACACCTACTCAAGAGCTCACCTAAACCTAATGATTTTCCATAATATCTGCACACTAACTGAATAGTTTAAATATTCTGAGTACTATTAATATTTAGACCTGGACAGAATGTCACTAGTTTTCATAAAGCCTGTGGATTTAGGAACCAATGAAGACGCTTATGTCAGGAAAGTGGGCATAACCCAACAACCTTGTGAGGAGATTGCTGTCTCCTGGATAATTTTACAATGGCTTCATTAAAACCCTTTGCAGAGAAACTGCAATACCTGACAGGTGGAATTGGGGAAAAAATTGCAGAGCTTTCAGCAGTATCTTTTCCTCCCCATTTTAGTAAAAGCAAAGAAAGCATCTGGATCCCTCTCTTCTACTTGGCAGTTTCTTCCTGAAGTTGCTGACTTAAGCACAAACAAGCCAAAGCAGCTGCTGCTGATTTTAAAGAAACTACAAAAGTCCATCACTTGGTTGTGAAAGAAATGTTAAACGTGTGTCTGAGCATTTTTGTTTATCGTGTTTAGTTTAGTTTAGGTTTTGATGTATTTTTAAACATTGTACATTTTTTTAAACAAGACAATCTAAAAATACAAATATTTTAAAAGCCAGGAGATCTAGCAAGGCATATCTCTCAAGAGTACATCTAGCCAAACGGACCTTCTTTGGGGTGGGTGAGTTTGGGGGGTACTTTTTTTTTTTACATAATTCTGAAGCTTATTGTTAATGAAAACCCAGTGCAAAAGGCAACTGTTTCTCGGGAAGTGAGTGTGAATAAAGGACACAAATTAAGGTCTGAATTCTGTCCCAGGTAGCACAGCAGTGCAGGGACTTAATGACACATCACAGATAGTTGTGTAGGATGAAAACAGGCTCTATAAACCCTCCAAGTCACAATCTCTCTCCTGGGTTGCTCTAGGGCTAGTGCAACAAGGCACTGAATCTTGCACTGGGCAGATTGCAATATCACGATATAGCCCTATAGGATTAATTCAGATTTATTTAGCTCCTGGTGTTCTCAGAAGGGTTTACATTTACTCCTAATGTGCTATCTTTACACCATGAAATACTATTTACCTCTACTATATCTAGCAGTTCCCCTGAAATTTCAGGAAAGCCACAGCAGTGGCCTCCAATCCTGATTGTATTGCCAAACTGCTAGCTACTTACAAAAGAATTTCAGACAGACATTGAGAATTACTTCTCCAAATGGAAGAAGTTGAAGCACTCCTTTTGAAAGCTTTCAACTTTTCTTATGGGGAATCTTCTATCTGACAGTTAATCTTTCTGAAAGGCTTGTTAAGAGAAAGTTGTAAATCCATTACATAATACTTGGAGTGAATATGACATTTGTATTGGTAATTCAAGTCTTGCTAGTATTACAATAGAGTGGAGTGATTTCCTGTTATCTGCTGATGGTTATTACAAATTCCATGTAAAACATCATTTATGCCGGTTATTCAGAGTATCATTTGTTTCCATTTTAGGCTTTGACAATAAGTAAACCTATCAAGTACAACATTTTGTGGTAGAATACCCAGCAAATAAAATTTCATCAGTCCAAGGTAAATCTGTGGATCATGGCATCTAGGGAAACCATGGCAATTCAACAAACTTTTAACCAAGGGGTCTGAGGGCTGGTCTACACTTACCGGGTAGTTCGACGGCTGGCAATCGAAGTTCCGGGTTCGATTTATCGCGTCTGGTCTGGACGCGATAAATCGAACCAGGAAGTGCTCGCCGTCGACTGCGGTACTCCAGCTCAACGAGAGGAGTACCGCGGAGTCGACGGGGAGCCTGCCTGCTGCGTGTGGACCACGTCTGAACCGCGGTAAGTTCGAAGTAAGGTATGTCGAATTCAGCTACGTTATTCACGTAGCTGAATTTGCGTACCTTACTTCGACTTGGGGGGTAAGTGTAGACCAAGCCTTAGACAGATACATAGATAGCTTGCAGCAGATGACAAATTCCAGAGCTTTTTATCTGGAGCCTGTAGCTTTCAACCATGTTCAATTCTTGTGGTCACAGATGTTTTCTTGAATCATTTTTCTGAGGAGCAGGGGAGGAAGTTTTCAGGCCCAGGAGTGAAAACAATAACAGAAGAACAGTAGCTGGTATTTTATCACACTAATGAAGCACATGTGCCAATTTGCTGTACAGCTGTGTTCTTTACAGGCATCTAATTTTGTTTTCACTAAGGCCTGTTGTAGCCACAAGATATTAATAGTTCTTTGAGTGTGTGCAAGAGCATAGTATTGGCTTCAAGGATTGGTGAATTGATTGTATTATATTGCATAACCCAAAGCGCCAGCCACAACTCAAACTGAACTGAACTCAAATTTTGGGGGGAAAAAGTCAACTTTAAAAATAAAAAATGTTCATGTTCCCAGTGTTGGTTAGTTCTGGAAGTGGAAGATCTGCAATACTGCAAGAAAGCTATTTCATTACTGTATATTTCCAGTCATGCAAAACCAGAGAATTCTTGAATTCCATGATAAGGACTAATTCCATGAGATTTTTAGCCCAGTTTTCAAATGAAAGGAGTTTGGCTACATTCATATAAGTATCTAAATTTAGGGATGTTTATCCAAATCTAAAATCCAACCTTTTCGAAGTTTATCCATTATGGGTCTGTGATGCTGTATGATTGAATATGACCATTTATATCATTGATATTGCCACTGTTATACAATTGCAACAAATCTTGTACAAAAGTAGGTCATGTAAGGTGTCAATGGAAAAGTTATGATTTGCTAAGTATGATTCTCCTGTTTAAATGCATGTATCGTTTTTGTATCTGAAGTTATGAATATTGGCTATGTACAGGCATCCTACATATATGTTGTATTCCTGGGTAGCCCCCACCAGGTAAAATTTACATTAAGGCCAGACAGCTATGTATTGGTGGCACATCATGGACACTTAGCTCTCACAATGGGCCATAGAAGAAACTCATTCCACCCAGACAGCTCTTCCTCTGAACACATCAGCAACAATATGGGCAATGGCTACCTCCTGGGAATCATCAAGCCATGTAAGGAATTGTGATACGCTCATGTGATCCTGGACTCCATTTTAGGCCAGTAACTTTCCGCAAACAGAGACAGTAGATATCCAGGCACATGGTGTAACCCACACACCTTCTGGGTGTGGTATTCTGTCCCATCTAGTGGCACTGAGACCACTTAGGGTATGTCTACACTACCCGCTGGATCGATCCAGCAGGGGTCGATTTATCGCGTCTAGTCTAGATGCAATAAATCAATCCCCGAGCACTCTCCGTCGACTCCTGTACTCCACCGCCACGAGAGGTGCAGGCGGAGTCGACGGGGGAGCGGCAGCAGTCGACTCATCATGGTGAAGACACCATGGTAAGTCGATCTAAGTACATTGACTTCAGCTACGTTATTCACGTAGCTGAAGTTGCGTAACTCAGATCGATCCCACCCCCCCTCCCCAAGTGTAGACCAGGCCTGAGAGAGAGAGAGAGAGAATGAATTAATGAGTCTGCTCTACAGCATTAGCTAAGAGCCATATGGCTTTTAGCTCATGCAGCAGAGGCTCATGCACTAAGCTCCAGAGAGTCCAGGTTCAATCCCGCCCGCCAACGATTGGGGTCTGTCAGTGTTACAAGTGGGGGCTCATCCGGGATTTCAACTGGGAAGTCTCTAAAGCTCGGGACACGCTTCCTCAGCTAGGGGAAGTATGTAACCCACACACCTTTTGGGTGTGGTGTTCTGTCCCATCTAGTGACACCAAGACCACTTAGAGAGAGAGATTAATGAGTCTGCTCTACAGCCTTAGCTAACAGCCCAGGCTGTAGAGCAGACACATTAATCTCTCCCTCTAAGTGGTTTTGGTGCCACTAGATGGGACAGAACACCACACCTAGAAGGTGTGTGGGTTACAATGGCAAAGGATATAAAAGACCCCTGAGATATCTCCATTTTGCTTCTTTCCTGCCCCGATTCTCTGGACTGTGGATTTACAACTAAAAGGAGCATTTTGAGCTATGAACTGAGGACCTTCCAATCTTTTGGAAGTTACCAGGAAGACTTTACAAGCCAGCTTGTTTATTCCATCACTGCTACAAACCTGATATAAGGACTTTGCAATTATTTGTATGTATATGATCTATTAACCCTTGTCTTCTTTTCCTTTATTATTAAACCTTCAGTTTTTAGTTACTAAAGGATTGGTATCAGTGTGATTATTGGGTAAGATCTGAGTTATATATTGCCCTTGATAAGTGTCTGATCTTTTGGGATTAGAAGGACCCTTTATTTGATTACATTGGTTTTCAGTAACCATCATAGAGTTCAGTGTCTGGGTGGTGAGCCAAGGGCTGGAATGCATAAGGAGACTGTATTGTTGACTTCTTGTTAACCAATGTGGTGAGACAGAAGTTTACTTTTGTTACTGGGTTGGTATAGTCTAATGAGAGAATAATCACCAGTTTGGGGTGAGTCCGCCCTATTTCTCAGCAGTCTGTCCTGAATTTGGCATTCTCAGCTGTGACCCACTGAGGAACGGTGACAAGGTCTTCCCTTTCTTTCTTACACTCATATGACTCATATGTTAAGTAAAGATCTCGTGAAGTTGCCCAACAGAAAATGGTTATCTTATTATGAATTTTCTTATATTACATTTTTAGCATGCTTAGTGGATTTCTTATGCATCGCAGGTAAAGTTGCTTACCCCTTGCATGATGGGAGTTTCTAAATTTGAATGCTTTAATAACAGTTCAATAGTTTCTGAGAAGGAGTACCCTTACCTTTCCTCAGAGTAGTCTTCAGATTAAAAAAATAAGAAGAAATGAAGAAGCATGTACTGTCCCTCCTTTACTAAAAGGTAGAAGAGATTTTGGTGGCCAAAATTGTTTTAATTAGTCAGAAAATAACTATTTGAGTTGGATAGACCATAAAACTATAACTAGCTTTTAAAATTACTGCTAACAAGCAAATTAGCTGGAGTATGGAATGGCAGCAGATCAATAACAACAGTAAAACTACACAGTTTTTGCTGATCGCATATTGTCTGTGAATGCAAACTGTAAAAGGGGTCCCCACAGGCCTCGCAACAATAACCTACAGAAGAATGAGACACAAAGGCTATTGAGCTTAAAGATGCTTCAATTTCCCTTGACAGCTCGCTCTTGTCACATCAAACCACCTATTAGTCACAAACTCGCACAACTAAGAATTCTCAGGCCTCTTGAGTCTCCTGTCATCTTGAAAGAGGTAATACCAATGAAAGGCACTGGTTCCTCTTGTAACATGTTCAGTTTATTGTTTTTCAATGGCTCAAGCAATTTATGATGTTGCCATCACATACAAATAAGTTTGTACATACTTACTTCAGCAAAGGACAGGAAAACCATTGCAAATGACTGAATTTTGAGAATTAAAGCTAGTTAGTGAACAAATACAATTTAAAGACATAATGATAAAGCATCACAAAATAGTATTTCTTCTATTTTGTCAACTGTAGTTTGCTTTACTTATTTATTAGAATGCTTAATATATTAGGAAATATTCTGTACTATTGTATATTTTGGAAAAAATAATTAAGCCTTAAGCAACATGAGACCTCATTACAGAACAGTGGTATAATATTTTTTTCCTAAGAGGTGGGAAGAGACTGCCATTTTTTGACTGAATGTACATTTTAACAGTGTGACTAGTGAGGTACTGTTGTACTTCAAAATAAAGCGTTATAATGTTCAATTCTTAAATACTTGCAAATTTTACCTAAGAAAGAGCTAGTATCTTTAGTACCTCAGTATCTTCAGTATTCCCATGTTCATTGCTCTACTCACTATAGGAAATAACTAAATAAGTATTTGTAGTATTTAAGATATCTGACGCAACTGGTAAGTTTTCAAGAACTATCACTGTAGACATATTTTCCAATTAATTTACAAGTACTGCAGTCAAATTCAGACTTTAGTCTATTTCTTATGGTTCGTGTAATCTACAAATGAGTTAAACATTTTCAGTGTTGTATCTGTGTTGGTCCAAATGTAACATACTACAGTCCGGTGAAGTATTTGCCTTTATGTCAATGATAATATATTTATATGTCAGTGCAGCAAGATAAAAGATAAGCCATTGTATTTATAATGGGAGACTAAAAGTTATTAAAGCTTCATTTCAGTTTAGAAATTGGACATATATCAAGAAGGCACAATCTGGAGGGAGGGGTAAAAATGTGACAGATGGCGATGCTTTCTATATTCCTGTAATACACTCATTTGCGTATGTGCATAGAAGGTTGGTTCGGTTGGAATGCAGGGTTCAGACAATTCCAAACAGCAGCTATTCCACGCCTTTAATCAGTCACTCACAGCTGTCCTGATAATTATACTATTAATTGCTCAGTTTGTAAATTTTAAGTGACTTCTCTATGGATGTTTTTCCTTTGAAAATGTAAGACAATAGCAACAGCAATCAATGGACCTTCACTATGAAGTTTGATTAGCTGTCAAAAGCTGCAAACTGTGTTCCAGAGTGCTTGAAATACAAAATGTTTGTGGGACCTTCTGCAGCAATGGAAAAACATTCGGCCACAGACAACTCACTATAAACAACTATTAGATAATTAATAACTAGTAGATTCTATGCACCGAATATTGCAGAGGTCCTCTGGAAAAAGTAGTATGTGACCATGTAATTAAAGACTATCGTAAAGCATATGCACAAAGCAAACTTTATTTTGGAACTTTCTAATTTTTGAGTGCTTGACTTAGCAACCTTAATGTCCTTTTGATATAGCTTTTTGTGTTTAATGTGTCTAACAAGTAATAATTTGTTAAAGTAACAGTATTCATTATAGGGTGTATCATTTTGCAAAATGTACCCTGTAGAAGGTTGGTCTCCCTGAGCTGACAGGTAGTGGGGGACTCTCCCTATGTAGGTAACTCAAATTCAATAAGAGCTTTGTCTAGATGGCCTGCTGTGCTCTGGATTTGATTCTGAGCCCTGTGTAGAACTGACTTTGTGGAATAAGACAGGACTGGACTGAACTACTACTCCTACTGATGCTGGTGATGATGGAGCAGCAACAGCTGCTGACTGACTTTGTGGAATCAGTCCAGATAGTAGCTGAGCAGGTGGAACTGACTTCATGAAGCTGAAGGTGGTAGCTGCAGGTCAGAGCAGGACTAGACTTCACTGGTGGGCTTCACTGGACTGGAACAGACCAGCAGAGGAGAGCCACCCTCTGATGCCTATTGACCATCACTGAGTATTTCTGGGACTGAGGGATTGGCCATACCCTTAATACACTGTTTGGGGTTTGCTAATTTATATGAAAACATTTGATTATTGTGTTTTTCCCAGATAAAAGGTATTTGTGGTATTCTATTCCCAAGGTCTCCTGAGCGTAAGTGGGGAAGAAATATCCCTAAAGGGGACTAGGAGATTTAAAAATATTTTAGGTGAGGGCTTGTGCCATATTTTACTTATTTTAGAAAGGATCCCCTAGACATATTATTGAACCTAGCCCTGGTTACTGCCATTTGATACCTGCCAGAAGGTTACACTTAATCACTAACATTTAATAGCAATGGTGAAGCTTGGTATGAGTATTTCTGAAAAATCCAGACTGACCAGCTAATCTACCACTATGGAAAATGTTTTACAGACTCCAGCAGGCAACTGCATAAAGCACATTGCACAAATTCAACCCAATGAATAAGACGTCATATACACAAGCCCCATAAAAACCATACCAGCCAATGAGATAGGAAATCAGAGATGCACAGCATCTGAATAATGCATATAAGTCAGGACAGCAAACACATCCTCTTGCAAGTGGGTGAGAGAAAGAGGAAGTGGTTAATTGAAACCCCCTCCTTCCACACGGCATCCATCTACCCAATCAGACCCCATAGTGGAAGGGACAAGCCATCACTCTTGAACTCATGGAAGGGAGTGGGCAAATGTAAAGATGCACAAACTCAAAGAAGGGAGAAAGAGGGAGCTAAAAATTAGAGGTAATACTTTGTCTCTGAAGGACCCTTGAGTGTCTATTTCTGTGTCAGACCCATGAAGAACCTACTACAGCAAGCAGAGCTAGTATCTTTCTTAGAATACGCTATAGCTATCTTGCAGCAGGTGGTAAATATCCACTATTTGCCTGTGGTGAGTTACTGTGCACCCTAAACTTCCAATGAAGTGAATGGGATTTTAGAGAAGGCCCATGCCCTCCACAGCAACCTGAACCTGAATTTTGCATCATTAATTCAGCCTCATTGTGGGGCAGCGGATTGTTAATTCTGTAGCTACTTCATTCTAACTAGAGAACTACGGTGTATATGGAATTAAATATGAAAATAAATAATACAACCAATACAGTAGCCCCTGTCTTATTTTTTTTTACATTAAACTCAGTTAGTGTTATACTGGACTCACATTTTCAGTTTTCAATATGCCAAATATTTTTGTATTGTCAGGATATCATCTTGGGACAGATCATCAGTTTGTGTAATCTGATGTAGCTCCATTGAAGTCATCAACTCTCACAAGCCTGAAGTCAATAGCAATCCACCGAATTACACCAGCTGAAGAGTGACTTGTATGTGTCTTAATGTAATCACTCTGGTCATTAAATTTAAGTATCAGGCATTTTCCAACATCATTGTTAAATACCTTTTGTTTTCCTTTCGGCTTCCACTATGCTGTGTCTTCATTCCATGCTGAGATATAGGAGATGCTATATCCACCTTATCTCCTCTGAGAATGGGAAAGAAGTAAAAGTCACACAGATATTGTGCACCACACTTATATTTTAAAAAACAATTTAACAGACTAGTAACAGATGCTTTAATTACAATGTTGCACATAGTAACCATTCACTTTTGCCACACAGTTAACCTGTAATTACTGTGAATTTGCATGGGGGACTCATATCCTAGACATGTAGCAGGAATGTTGGCCAAATAGTTTTTTCCCTATTGAGGTTGCTACTTCTTTGTTTCTAAAGCAGAATCAAGCATTTACTCAGCTTCTAAAATATATATTTTAAGCTATTTACTAAGAAATTAACAGGCATATCTGTCAAGGGACAGTTAATATATGTCATTGACTGTGGTTTAAAAAAAATAAACCTATCTACATGATTTGCGATATAGTTCATGGGTTGTCAATTCTTGCTCCAAAATCCTGTTGGCTAACATTTCTAAACAATAAATTTCACTGAAGGTATGTTTGTTCCACACACACAAAAATGTTTGGTTTGGGAATAAAAATTGTTTGGTTGACCTCTGATAATGGATCAAATGACTGTCTACGACATTTTACTGAAACTCACTTCAATTTAAATCAGGTGTCTATGAAAAATAAGAACATCTTGCCCAGTCAGGACTATTTCCTTACTATATCCCCACTGGGCAGCAGTAGCAGCAATTGCCACAGAGCTCAAAGGTGCTGGAGATAGACAAGCATCCTGTCGCTGCTGCAGTAGGGCCATTACCAGATACCATCCCCCACCTTGACCTCCCAACTACCCTTTAACCACTAAGCATTTAGAACTCCGGTGAGTTTCTTCTGAATGGCTAATACTTTTCATCCCTTTATGATGTAAATCTCCTATAGTCAGCTCAAGGTCTATGATGAACTATTCTCCCTTAAGCAAGGAAATTCAGAGCTGTACATGGGTATTGCAGGGTTCTCTGAATAGTTAATGATTGTATATGTCCTCTGTGCCCACACAAAGCATGGGTTGCAGATAACATTTTGGCTTTAAGGAATTATTCTATAAGGTGCTCAGTACCCCTTGTGAGCTCATACTTCAAGGTTCTAAAGAACCTCAACCCCAGTTCAAGAGACTAGGAATTGAAGATACTCAGCATCTCAAAGTTCTTGGATTGGATCATATCACCATAGTATCTAAGTAGCTCCTTTGTATTTTCTTTCTCTCACAGGATCTCCCATATTACAGGATCAGACCTTAAACTGAGAGGTTCTTTTGTCTGTTGAATTCACTCTTACAATACTATTATTTTGAAATGTGTGAATTATTTTAAAGGTGTTTTATTCTGTTGGTAAGTTCGATGCATAATTTGTCATTTTACAAGGTAAAAGAAAAAAAAGACAGACAAAAATTGGCAGGCTTTAAAAACACAACACATGACACCAGACTTCCAGAAATGTAGCGGTCTTGTTCTTAAAACAGTAATGCTTCACAGTAGCTTTAACATGACAAATAAAAGGAAACCCAAACAATTCAATGGGCTTTAACAGTTGATGTACAAATATACATTTAAGAAAAACCAGAAAGTTTGGACAAAATAAAAGCTGTAATAAGTAAAGACAGCTGGGAGAGTGGAAAGGGGACCTTGAACGTCTGTGCCAACAAATGATAAAGTGTAGTTTTTATAAGACTACTTTCTTTACTCTCCCATTCAATAAAAAAGATTTTTCTGCTGTCCAATGACATTTATGCAATGACTTAAGTTAGAAACACACTTGCCAATATCTCATGTGATATTTAGTACTTTGTACAACCCATCCACCTATTTTTTTAACAAGAAAAAGAAATCTATTCTTCTAAATATATTACTCTTTGTCCTAAAATCATTGGGGATTTTTATTTTTTGAAGAAATGTAGGACCCTGCGAACCTTTCCTTACATGAGTAATCACTTCAGGTAAATTAATAATAAATAAATGAACAATATTTAGCCCTGTACACTTTCAAACCATGGTACAGGCATAAACTAATCAATCAATGGGACAACTCACATGGGTAAAGGCTATACCTGTGAATAAGGATGTGATAGCATGATCACCCTACACAGGACTGGAAGGGGTAAAGGTGGCCAGGTAGGCCTATTAACTCCAGAGGCTGCATCTGGAGGAAGAGCCAGGGAGCAGCAAATTGATTGCAAGCAGGTTCATCTGTGCAGGAACAGGTGGGGCCTATAAAGCCAGGAAGCTAGCAACAGACAGGGGTTGCTCCTGGGAGGGCAGTCACTCCCTGGGAAGAGGAAGGATGGTTTGGAACTGGTACACCCAGAACAAAGCAGTAAACCAGGAGTTGTAGGAAGCAGTCCTGGGAAGGAGCAGTGTGATCTGGTAGAGGAAAGCCCAGAACTGCTGGGTTGAGGGTCCCTGGACTGGAACCAAGAGTAGCTGGTGGGCCTGGGTTCCCTTACCAGCCACCAATAGCATGGCACAGACCAGTGGGACAGTGAATGGGAAGACTGTCTGGGTCATTGTGGGAGTGACAGTGAATTGAAGGACTGTACCCCAGAAGTGGGGGAAACACTGAGTGACCTAACCAGAAGGCTGAGCCACAAAGAGAATGCTGTGGTTCCTGGGATGAGAAAGGAGCTGCAAGATCTGAGAGGGTGATGGTGTGCAAACTGAGGGCAGGGGTGTTAACCTCAAGAGCTAATCCCCAGAGTGACCAGGAGATGCCACCATACCAGCAGTGAGCGGTGCACCCCGTGACAAGGGGTTTTCAGGATCAGGTTCTTAACTTTTTTCTAAACGAGATTGTACTCAATATTTTTAGAGGACTAGTAAAAATATATGATACATATATGTATGTATTCGACACACCTGAGAGAAAACAGAATGCAAGCCTAAGAGTCTAGGAAAAATAAGCTACATACCAATCACTCTATCAAACGTATTTTTAAATAAAAAAAATAGAATTAAAGATTATGGAGAAAAAGCAGTGTGGAGATACATACATAGACACAATACATATATTCATACATATACATAAGATGAGGAACATCTCAATGTGGAGAGGGGGACACTGGGCCAGCTCCTCAGTTGGTATACCCCCATTGAAGTCACCAGATGAAGATCTGGTTCATTACTTATATCATTATTTGGTACCACTAAAGTACTTCAAACACACTTTATGAAACCTAGTGTAAATTCAAAGAGTGATCAGTTTTTCTATCTGT
>NW_020665057.1:6590984-6605984 GCF_002925995.2 Terrapene triunguis | reverse complement strand
GGATTTTTTCATAGAACCTCTGCTTCATTCACTGTACAGGATGGATAGTATTCCTGGAATGGGCAGCTATTCAATATTTTGCTTTATCCTCATAATTCAATGTATGGTCACATTTTTTACTTACTGACCACAAACCCTGCTCTAAAACCAGAATTATTAATTTTCTCATGGGCTATTTTATGGTGCTCATCACTATAGCATCTAAGGGCTTCACAAATATTGATGAATTTATCTTCACAATAACCCTGGGAAGTGAGGGAGTGGTATTATTCTCGTTTTACATATGGGGAACTGAAGCACAGACACATTAATATTGAAAGTATCCATTCAGTCTGAATACCCAAGTTGAGACGCCTAGGACCTGATGTTTCAGACTATGTAGCATAATAAAGCACTTCATATGTTCAAAGCACAGATCCCATTGGCTTCAGTTGCTGCTTGAGTGTTCAACACTTGTGGAAATCAGACTTGAGGGTCTCTAGTCAGGCACCCAGAAAATAAGGAGCATGTCATTAGTGGCCACCTGTGAAAAGTTTAGTTTAAGAGACTTGTGTAGTATCACATAGGAACTCTGCAGCAGAGGCAGGTACAGAATCCAGTTCTCTAGGGTGACATTAACTGCCTTAACCTTAAGACCCTCCTTTCTGCTCCTGCAATCCCTTGCCTTATTCACAAAACACCTTCCAACGTCTGCAACAAATGAAGCAAGGGTCCTACAGATAAGTTTTCTTCAATATATAACACTGATTCATCCCCATATCATGTTCCATCCTGTGCACTGAATGAGGCAGAGGTTCTGTGGAAATCATCATAATAATAAATATTAAAAATAATACAAACACCTAACTCTTATATAGTGCTTTTCATTAGTAGATCAAATAGTACATGTAAATAAAGATTGTATCCTAATGCATACACTCAAAGGGAGCTGAATTAGGGATGCATAGGCAATGATAGGTGGCTCTATCAGCTCTGACTATACTAATAATTTAAAGTTTGGAACATTTAAAGGAATCCCCATTAGAGATGGAATATTAGGCAAATGCAACTGAGAGGGTCAGAGGTGTGCAATTAAAAGCAATTTATGACACAGATATCACTTACACATATGTAAAAAAAAGCCCCTAAACATAATTCTCTCAAACATTTCTAAAATAGTTTTTCTGTAGCACATGTGACATGCAAAACACAGGTTCTTTTGGTATAAAGGTTTTATGGGTGTTCATTTGGGAAGACCTGCATAACTTACTCATGAGTAATGACTTCAGCTCAAACTGTTGCTGATAAAAGATGTAAACCACACCACATTATGTAATTCTCTACACAGATACCTCCTATCTGCCCTAACATAGAGGACCAGATGGTAGGTGAAAATCAGCATAGCTTCATTGAAAATCCCACAGGATCTTTTCTGGATCTCGG
The DNA here is from genome assembly GCF_002925995.2 of Terrapene triunguis. Classification (NCBI taxonomy): domain Eukaryota; kingdom Metazoa; phylum Chordata; order Testudines; family Emydidae; genus Terrapene; species Terrapene triunguis. Next base: position 6,604,562 of record NW_020665057.1, on the reverse strand, counting down.
ATATCTTTACTGACACCTATTTCCCAGGTAAGTAATCTTCCACTGACTGAATTTCCTTGGATATCATGTCCTACTCTGGAGGGATGACAAAAGACCTACACTATCTCTGTGTTCAATTACATTTGGAAAGATGAAAAGTGGTACCCTAAAATCCATGTCTTCTAAGGAATTATGCATAAATATGACTCTTGTCGCAATAAAAGATATTACCTCCCCCACCGTCTCTCTCTAATATTCTAGGACTAACATGGTGACAACAACACTGCATACAAAAATCTCTTTGGCTACCATAGACAGAATCTAAGAGTTTTTGCTACTGATGCTTGTGGTTTTTCTGTGGATATGCCTATTTCCCAGGTGACTTTTGCAGTACACACCAACCTGGGAAGACATTCTCTACAATAAGATGCATCTGTACAAGCTTTAGGAAAGAGAAGATGATCACATAGCTTCCAAAGGGCTGCTTAGATTATCTAACCAGCAATCTGATTTTTTAATTTAAACAAATAATAATGGGGCCGACAGAGAGCAGTTTAATCAGTAGAGATGAGGTATTTCCACCTCTGAAATCACGGATATGGGATTTTTAGAATTGGGTTCATAAAAGGGATAGCAAGTACCACCATTAGAATTTTAACTGATGAAGATAATTATCTATTATATTACTCATTTTAATAAATATCCCCAGTACTAAAGCACTTAAGCCGAAATTAACACTAACATTTAATTTAAATTAGAACGTAGATGTACAAAGGACAAAAATCTTCACTTTACTCATGCAAAACTCCCATTGAAGTCAACAAGAGTTTCACATGAGTAGGGTGAACGGGATATGACCACAAGGGTGCTGGCTGCTGAGCTTCTACTTCAGCAGGAGTTAAGGGCACTCAGCACTTCGCAGGATCTATATCAGGAGGCAGAAATTAATTCCTTTCATTTGTCAGCATTTTACAAAAGATAGTTATTCCTTTGATGAATTTGGGCCATTGTTTTTGAAAGCCCTTCTCCTGCTGCTGGAAACCACTGGAAACTCAATCAGCACCTCATCTGGAAGGATTGACTTGAAACATTGATTCTCAAGGTGCTGGATTAAGGTAGCAGGAGAAAAGCAGATTGATTCCATTTGTAGATTTGTGTCACAGTTTTATGTTAGATAAACCTACTTTTAACATTTGTCTCTTTAGACTATTTTAAAGGGAAATAAATTATCTTTCAGTGAGGTCATTTTAGGGTCTTAGGTAAAAACATATATAAATATATTTCATGTATTTGATAAATTATCTGCTCCACAAAAAATGTAACACAGTTTGGTTTTAAGAATGATACCTATTGTTAACCATACATTAAATAAACAGTTTTGTGAAAAGGACTGGGCCACTGACTAGACAGGCCTAGATTCGGGGGTGCATGAAAATGACCATAAGACTGTAAGTTTAATAAATAATATCCTCTGTCAGTTTAAAGGAAACTGTTACAGTTACACCAGTCTTTAAACCTCTGGTTATCTGAATTTCAGGGGCCTGAGTATAATCTCACTAACACTTGTGTAAGTAACTCCATTGAAGCTAGTGCAGTTCTGCATGCATGAGGCCAAAATTTGGCCTTTGGTCTCAAAACGACATTTTCTGCTCTGGGAAAAGACTTCTCTGGTTAAGCTATATTCTGCTCTACATGGATGGATTAAGAATAAATAGGGCTCACATAAAAAACATAACAAAACCTTGGCAACCCCTTTTCCAATGTGTTCACATATTTCTCATTAAAGTATAATGAAAAAGTGTATACTTGGTGTGTAGTGAGAACATTAGAGTAGTTACATTATAAAATACACCTCATTTTAATTGCCAGTCACCCATACCATGTTTCTCTTGAATTTGTTGTTTATCTAAAGTACAGTAAATGAATGTTTTAATAATCAAAATAGAAAGCACAGTTACATAAAAAATACAGAAAGCAAAACAAAAGTATATTTATGATAGTCTTTGCAAAGTTTAAATTAATGCATATGATACACACACTGACTTGCAATATCTATCCAGGTAGGCCCGTGGACCCACACAATGACCAATTTATTTCAGTGAGGCTCTGCATGTGTGTAAGAGTCTGGCTGCATGATCTGAGCTTGAGGATGTTAGAACCCATCAAGAAGGTATACATTCAATAGCAGTAAATGCCAGTCTCGTCACAAAATTGCACTTGTATCTAATTATATCCTAGAAAGTTGATTTTGGCAACAATATAGAATTATGGGTCCTTCTTTATTTGCCAGAAATAGGTGGGGCTGATAGCTCTGCTTATTATGAAGGTTGCCCAACATTTCCCATTATAAGACCCTGTTTTCAGTTGCTTATAACTTTGCCAAACTTTAACCATTTGTGCTGAAATTTTCAGATCAAATAAGGAGCAGGGAGGGTGGATCTTGGACTGGCTGGGCCAGGACACTGGGAGTGTGGGAGAGACTGAAATGGAAAGTCCTGAGGGGAAAGACTTGCTGGGACTTGGATGGGAAACTTGAGGCATAGCGACTGGGTTAAGTGAGGAGAATAGGTCTGGGATGAGGAGCCAAGGTGGAGAAGAGACTGAACAGAGACAAGAACAAGTTGGAGGGTATGAGGTAGAAGGAGTCACATTTGTTGAGAAGAAATAGAAGAGTCAATACTCACTAAAGGATGCTCCCTCCAGAGCCTGGAAGACAACCCAAGATTCCTGAGTCTCACCATTCCTCTGCTGTCAGCAAATACCTGTGAAACTCACTCTCAAAGTGTGTGCCTCATCCCCCGTAGCACTGAGCCTCATAGAAGATGACAACATGCTACTGCTGTCAGTTACTCCCTTAGCTCCATTGGCAGAGGTCTTTGTGTGAATCTAAAGCTTGCAAACTTGCTAATGATTGATGTAGGTGTCAATACGATTGGATTTCTGATTTTCAGTTTGCTTTTTCTAAAAACTAGGAAATTACATTGTAAAAAACTACATTAAAAGAATTTTAAGGTTGCAAAGTCAATCACTCAAAAGTTAGTGTCAAAATTTAAGGTTGTCTGTGCATCCTTAATTCAGCCCCTTTCTGCATATGTATTCTGAAACAATCTTTAATTAAATGATTGCATACTACTTTTTTCCACGGGACTCCTGCCTCATTCAGTGCACAGAATGGATGGAGTTCACTTAATTCATAATGTTCTTTCAAAAAATTTTGTGTAGAACTATAAAGAAGTCAAATGCTATGCTGTCAGAGACAGTTCAACCAAAAATAATTCTAAAGTTAGAAATGTAGGTGATTACTTAACTACTGAAACATCAATTAAATTCAAAATTGCCTTCCCAGACAGTGATCATACATAATGAAACCTTTTCCATCCACACCCGCTCAACTTTCACCTCATAACACAAAGTACACGCTTTTGACCAGATTCAAAGTCTGTTGCAGTCATGGGTTTCAAACCTACTTCTGATTCTCTATCATCAGAATATTAGGTACATTTGATGCCTGATTCTGCACTATTGAAGTCAGTGGCACTTTCCCCATTGTCTTGAATAGAAGTAGAATCAAAAGGGTATGTTCCTTTCTGTCTCTCAACAGATCTTGTATTCCCTCTTACTACTTCCTTCAACTGTGTTTCTCTGTTCTTATTCCCTTTGACTGCACATAATTCTGTTTAACTACCCAAGTGCCTTATCTTTCTACAAACTTCCTCTGTGTCCTTGCAACATCAATAAAATAAATAAATAATACATAGCATTTATGTAGCTTATAACTAACTTGCTCAAGCTGGTTAAGACATTAGTCTCAAGCATAGCACAACAGATTGGCTCCTTGAACTAAATAGACTGTAACATAATGGATTATCCATGCTAGTTGATTGGCTTTCTCTGCCTTGAGCCAGCAGAAGGAATTAGAGCCTTGCCCACAGGAACTGTGCATTCACTGATCTGCAGTCCCACATGACCTTGCTCCTCATCCTGAAGATGCAAAATAATCTCTCCACACATGAGCTACCTACCATGCTTAGACTTTCCACACGTACCCTCCCATAAACAGGTTTGATATGATAAAAATGGTCTATTTTACTGTGGGGCAGCAGATAAACCTGCCAAAAGCCAACAGACCCGAAGAAGTGACCTTTATCCAGACCTGAGGAAGAGATCTGTGTAGCTTGAAAGCTTGTCTCTTTCACCAACAGAAGTTCATCCAATAAAAGATATTACCTCACCCACTTTGTCTCTCTAATATTCTGGGACAACAGCACTGCAAAAAGCCAACAAGTAACTTAACTGAAGACTATCAGCTTACCTCTCTGTCTAGGGAGAGAGTTGTTTACAGAAAAAGTACTCAGAGTAGACGTCTTTGAAAAAAAGGATGATGACTACAGTGTGCCCAGTAACTAGGGGAGGCAGAGGAGTTTAAAATTTAAGACTTCATTCTGGAGCTGGCAGTACCATAGTCAACAGCCTTAACATCAAATGTAGCAAATCTGGATGGAGGGAAGGGGTTAGATATGGAATCCATGTCATTTACAGACACAGGCAGGCTCCTACTTTCCAAAATAAATAGGTATAAATCAATGGGCACGCTCCTTATACCCTTTCACATGAGTTTCTCTGTATCCCTGCCTGTGCTGTACATATATCATAGCTGGGAGAAATTTGTTTCCATTTATTCTGATCTCCCACCATGAGAAGTATCAGGGCGCCTTATGGAACTAATGGGGTTCAGCCCTGCAGTGGCCTCTGGCATAACTCCAAAAATGCTTGTAACTCTGAAAGCATGGGACAGAAGAATGTTCCTCCCAGTACTGAAACTAATCAAGCCTCTGGTGAAGCACCAACAACAACCAATGCCAACTCCTGAGTCATGCTCTCCTCACAGGGACTGATATACTTTCCATTTTCAAAATTTCTCTGTTGTAAGCCCTCGACCTTTTGCTGACAAACACATGCTTCTGTACATTTGTCATGTCTTATACCTGGCAAATTATTCCAAAACATTATCTCTTTTGTTGCCTCTCTCTCTGTCTCATTTTGTCAAGTGCCTATAAAAATCCCTGCCTTACCTTTAGAAACATTTTCCACCCATACTGATTTGTACTCAGAGGACCTTTTAAAGTTAAAAGGCAAGCTCTGTTGTGAAGCAATATCTTAAAAAAAAATAAAAAAAACAACCATGGGAGAGCCAATGCCACTTGTTGTTGTTGTGCATAGTTCATTTAAATATATATGTAAGAAAAGTGGCAAATAAAATGTTAGGGTAACATCCAGCATTTGAAACAGTGTTACAGAAATTCATATTTCCAGCTTGCAGATAACATTTATATTGACCACTGACCTATTAAAAGATCATATTTAGAAAGATCATTTGATGGAAAATCTCAGAGCCTACTGAATGTGAAGCTGTTTCAAATAGCCTTTCTCCTCCTCCACCACCCGCCCCCCCGTACCCGCAGCAGAATTCTCCAAGGCAAATGGAATAAAATATTTTGCTGGAGGGGATACTTTACTTTCAAGATTTATTTCTTTGCATCACAAATATATCAGGGGGAAAAATTCAAAGAAAATACAAAAATTGTTGAAAGATGTGGAAAATTTGTGTTTAGTCTTAACAGGAGAGTTTGATACTCTAGCAAGATTTGTTTGTTTAATGTTTATGCTAGGCATCTATGAAAAATATGAAAACTCATTTTTTATTTTAATATTCATTGTTTCCCCTTTGATGCCATGTCAAGGGAAGAGAATGCCCTTTACTACTTATCTCATACATCTGCTACAGAAGAGGTGTCTGTTAATTATCCTGACAGACATAACCTATGAGCTCATTTTGATGAGCTGTGATCTGTAGGATCTAAAATAATGTAGTCAAAACACTGTGTACAAAAACTTATGTAACATATTATCAACATATTTCATGTTCCTATAGATAGTTTCTATTAACATTCCCTTATACATACCCAGTCCCTGTTAATAGTTCATATGCAGATCTAACACTCGGTATATTCAGAATATGCTGTTAAGTCCACAGTGTGTGTATGCTAGTTCTATCATCTGCCTGCCACTAAAACCAGGAATATGTAACAAAAAATTAATATATTTGTCAATTTTAAAGAATAATCCAATGCTAGAAGAATATTTTCCTGGTAATTTCCCTTCACAAATTCTCACTCTCTCTTTTTTGGGGTGTGTGTGTGGGGGGAAGCATAGTTAGTATCTCCTCTTGCCCTTAACAAATGTTGATAGTGAAAATAAACAAATGCATGTTATTATTAAAGAGATTCTTGCCTGGAGGCAGAAGGAAGATTTTCTCCTATGAGATTTGCTTACATATTCTGTGGACTGTAGATAGTATAGCTTTACATTTATTGAAATTGTCTTTTCCCCTGAGTTCTAAGAAAATATGCCTAAAGCTATTATCGCATCTATCGACTCTGTGGGATTTAACGGACGTGGCTCCTGTTCCCAAGTGGTTGGAAAATGACCTCTATGAAGCAAAGTTCAAGCAGAGTGAAAGCTCTGAGACAGAGATTAGAGACCTGTCAGTTGCCTGGTAGGATAAAAGTGTAAAATTGTATGTGACGCTCAGTTCAGTCACATCAAACAGCTAAGAAATGTTTACTGAATGAACTACACAGTCGCTAATTACACATTCCCCTTAAGTATTCACATTATCATGGGCAACAAATACCAAGAGAATCTGGAAAGGGAAAGCTTCTAATAAGTATGCAACAATTACAGCAGGCATGTTTTTGCACCTTAATTTCTTACAGTAATTATTTATACTGCAGAGACAAATTTGGCTTGTTATCATGTACAGTATGTTTTGCTTTTCAAGATAAAATAGATTTAAATGTTCAAATTAAAGCAAAAAATTATCAATAAGATTGGAATCAACAAACAATAGCAAGAGAGAGCCATCTCTTCCAGTCCTCATAACATGTATACAGAACCTTTTATTAATCAAATGACCTTTAGTGACAAAGCTATTCATCTGGCTAGATCAGTAATGTCTAATAATTGGGGCTTTCATTTAAAAATCCAATCAACCAAACAGGTGTCCAAAATTATAGTTACATAATAAGGACCAATCCTGTGGCCCAAGTAAGGACCATAGAAGGCACTGAATACAGCAGGACAGATGTGGTTCAAATTGGGGCAGAGCAAGGTGCAGGAAGCTAATACCTCCATATACCTCAGACTGTGCCTTTTAGGTGATCCCTGTGCCTCAACAGACATGAAGTTTTGGGTGATGGAGGAAGGGCTCACCAAGGAAGGCCTGGGACAGTGGATCCATAGCTCCAGTGTCCAAATCCCTCTGTGGAGGAGATGCTGCAGGTGTAGGATCTGCTGCATCTCTGAGTCTGCAATATCTGCTGCAGAATGGTTCTGCTTCCACTTAGGAGAACGCCTCCATGCCACCATTGATTCTTTCCCCACCAGGCCTTCCCCAGTGCAAAGCCCCTTTACCCTGTGCTAAGATACCAAGGGGTTAAAAAGATGCCTTAAATGCCTAAGATATAGGGATTTGCACATGCATACAGATGATTGAGAACACAAAGATGCATTTACACATGTAACGTAGGTAATTGCTGGTGTAATTACCCCTTTGTATGTGCATGCATAATATGTGAAGATGCAGTTTAGGTATCCAATTTTTAAGAATGTGGGCCATAAAATTTCATTGCTATACAGTTCACATGATGGAATTTCATGTTTTTCTAGATGGCTTATTTCTACATATTGTATCATGGTTAGAAAAGGAAGAATAAATTAATGTGATGGACTAACTATAGGAGATAATAACTAATGGACTGTAAAACTTACAGCCAGACTAAATTGCTAAACACATAACTCTGAGGTCTGGAAAACCTATTATTTTAGCAGCTGTATGTTTTTATTAGTCACTCAAGCAGAGTTTAGTTGTATTATTTTACACTATCAAGTTTAGAGTAGAAATATTCTTTTCTTGCCTTTCACTGAATATTGTATTATGACGATTCATTCCCTCATAGAAATGTATTTGCTGTAGAAGTTATCATTATAGGGGCTTCCGCTTTATTACGGCATTATTTTGTGAATTTTATATAAAGATATCTGATTTTTCCATTCATTCCGTTTTTCTAAGTTAAAATTAGTTTCTCTTGATCTTCACTAATGCCAAGTTCCATAACATGTTTAAAAAGATTAATTAACAAATGAGCAGAATTCTCATCTTTCTAAATATACATTCAATAACTACCTAGTGACAAAAATGATATGATTATTTTCTCTCCACTTGTATAGAATCTCTATAGCCAAGCCCTTAATTAAAATTGATCTCCTTTATTTGACATCTAAAGTGACTTGGAGAAACATGGCCTAAAATAGAGTTGTGCACATTTATACTATCTCAGGTTCTAGCCCATAATATATATCCACTATTACATATTTTCATTTTCACATAATGTTATTCTCTATAGAATTGTAATAGCTCCAGTGCATATGTTGTTTCCAGTAGTGTTGTGTTGGCTATTTGATTGAAACCACAAAAATACTAAAACAATTACCGTTGCAACTGTGATCATAAAACAGGAATGGTTAGATCACATTTTAATTATGTCTATGAAGAGTTTGTAGAAATTTTTTTAAAGTGTTTTTTTTTTCTTTTTTTTCCTCTCAGCATGGATAGCCATGAACTTCAACAGTCGGCTGATTGTGTTGCATTTCAATTTGAAGCCTGATTCATTGGGATAGGTCATATGGGGTAAGTGTGATGGGGTGAGTTCACCCCGCCCTTCAAGTTGCCCTCTGTCACCAGACTGTGAGATCTAAGCACAAGAGTCCATAGAGATGCCCTGATCCACAGGGCTTTAAGGCCCAATGGCCAGAGTCTATGGAATCGCCTTGCTCCACAGGGCAACAGGGTCATGTGACTCACGTCTGAGGGTAGCCCTTCTGTGCCGGGCAGTAAGGCCTAGCGGCCAGAGTCCACAGGGGTAACCCGGGGTTTTCAAGGCAGTAAGGCCCAATGGCCAAAGTCAACAGAGATACCCCGATTCTACAGGGCAGAAAGGTCCTAGCGATCAGAGTCCATAAAGTCACCCTTTGGGTGGGGCTGTATGGCCTTGCAGCCGGATCCAGCAGGGTCACATTCTGGGCTCGGCTGTATGGCCTAGAGGCCAGCGTCAATTGGGTAGCCCTCTGGTCAGGGCTGTACGGCCTAGTGGCCAGAGCCAATGGGGTCACTTTCTGGGCATGAGTGTATAGCCTAGTGGCCAGAGTCAATAGGGTAGCCCTCCGGGCGGGGCTGTGTGGCCTCGCAGCTGGAGTCAAGAGGGTCCCTTGTGGGCGCAGCTGTATGGCCTACTGGCCAGAGTCAATAAAGTCACCCTCCAGGAGGGGCTGTATGGCCTAACATACGTCTGTATGGCCTAGCGGCTAGAGTCAATACGGTAGCACTCTGGGCACAGCTGTATGGCCTAGTGGCCAGAGTCAATATGGTAGCCCTCTGGGCAGGGCTGTATGGCCTAGTGGCCAGAGCCAACAGGGTCACTTGCTGGGCACGGCTGTATGGCCTAGTGGCCGGAGTCAATAGGGTAGCCTTCTGGGTGGGGCTGTATTACCTAGCAGCCGGAGTCACTAAAGTTCCCCTCTGAGTGGGGCTGTATGGTCAAGCAGCCGCTTGTGAGGGGTGGCAGCCAGGTAGGGGAACCTGGGCCCTCCTTGCTCCACTGGGTCCCAGCCCAGGGCCTTGCAGTGGTGAGTGTCCCCGCCACTGGGTCACTGGGGATCCATCCGCAACACACTGACCAGCCTCAGAACAATGGCTTGTTTCCCCCCACCCCCAGGCTACTTCCTACCTTGTCACTCCAGTCAACAATCTGTGTGTCTTCAGGGTCTCTGGGTTCTTCGGCCAGTGCAACCCCCTGTAGCTCCAACCTCCCTGGAGTGTCCACAGGTAGCTGGGCGTCTGTGTGGGTCTCAGTGTCTCTGGTTTCCATGGGGCTCCAGTGGTTCCTGGGCAGGCGCCGGCAAGAAGCATCCTTACTCTCTGGCGGTCAGCCCAGACTGAGCCAGGCTGCTTCCTCTTATATTGCTGCTATACCTAGAGCATGCCCGGTAGGGCCGTGGGGGCAGGGCTTCCTCTGCCCACAGTGAGGAGTTAACCCTTCCCCGTCCAGGGTGGGGTGAGTTCACCCCATCAGAGTAAGTCACATGGTATTTCTCCTGTGTCTCTGATTGGCTGAAACATAAAATTAATTCAACACAGGAGAATCTATTTTCAGCTTTTTAAAAATTTTATTTTTATAATAAACAATCCAATCTAGCTGGAAAACTCTGGGAAAAAATTTTTTCTTTTAATTCCTATGTCTAACTCTAATAGGCAGTGGCCTACTAAAGTTGTTACATTCTCTAATCTCTTTGGGAAGACTCATTTTATATTTGGCCTGGTTAGTATTTTAATTATCATTTTGTTTAAGTGCTAGAAAAGTCAGTTGTACAAAGGTAACTCTGTGTCCAGAAAAGGATAGGATAGCAATTAAAGTTGAACTGCAGTGGGGGCATTATGAGATGACAGAGGTACATTCCAGAAAAGTAACCAGAAAAGACAAATTTGGATGTAAGAAGAATATAAACACTTGGGAAGCAATGGTCTGCCTGTGCTAGAACTCACCGTGGAGGAGAAAAACAATGTTGTGATATTCCTACATATCTTTGGACCTTCCCTCTCCAGATATCTTGGAGACAGGATGCCTCAAAGACAGTATGAAAATAAAAAATTTAAAAAAGGATTGTTTGTGAGACTTGTCAGAGGCCCCACGGCGCACAAACAAATTAGAGCTGGTCACACTTTGGAATGCTGAATATATCAAAAGATAACCGAAGTCCCTCATACACAGGTTCTGTTAGACAACAGCACTGTAATAACAGACCTGACTAAACTTGGGGCAACCAAGACAGAATGATCAATCTAGCCATAACATTCTGGAAGTTATGCTGGAACCTGAAGTACTCTGTATTGCTACCCACATGACATGGACACAATGCAGTAGCAAAATGCAATAGCCTATAGCCCTGTAGGAAGATTTTTCTCAAACTATCTATGTCATATGTTGCCAATTGTGGAGCTAGATCTGCTTGCAGTTTCATAATCTTGAAACAAATTCTTCACAAGATTCCCCTGCTTGGCTGCAATAGGAGGGGAGGCATTCTCCACCCCACTGGCATGGCCCCTCCTCTCAACACCTTTTTTTCCTCCTTCTAAAGCACTGGGAAGATGTTGGCAAATATAAGAACTATTCCTGACAGACGTCTGAATGGTTCTGCAAAGCTGATAAGTGACTTGGATGCTGAGGAAAACTGCTGTCTTTGGTGAATACATGCTTGCTGACAGGGAATCCTTATTAAGTGCAGGATTTCTGAAGTACAATGTCAAATAGATCAGACATCAGGGCTTAACGTAGACATGATCTTGGACCAAAATCTGAAATACAACGCCCACCTTTTGTTTATGGGAGCTTCACCTGTTACACTTTGTTAACTCCTTTCCTACATACATACGCACGCACATAAAATTGTGTTAAAAAACCCTTACATCCATTTAAACAAGAAAATGCTTTCACAGTTTTTAAACTTATTCATTCATTCAACAACAAAAAAGTTAGATGATTTACCTTGAGCTTAACTTTCTGCAGGTTAGGAACAGGATAATTCAGTCTAACTCTTTCATCATATGTTGTCAGCTCTAAAAGGTGATTTTTTTCCCTTCCAGCTGCCTTACTAGTTACACAATATCTATAGGTATTTATACCACAGTGGAGGAATTAACTTTGCCTGACTCACCTCTTGCTTTATTTTCTTATCATTTTATTTATTTTGAATGGATAGATGTCCTGATGGCAGATTATGCCATTGAAGACAGGTTCTTGAATATACTCTCTATTGAATTGGGAATGTATTTGGGAATACATCCTTTTGATGCAGTACCAGTCAGAGGTACCAGATACCTCTATCAGTTTTGTTGTGAGTTTTTAACAGCGGAATTGAAAGGCTATGGGGGATGCTGAATCTTTAAAGGCGGCTTCCTTTATCCAAAATGTGAATTAGCCATTATGAAGTTAAGTACCAATAGATGTTAACGAAAACAAAAATTAAAATGTTTTATACACCAGCTAAAACCCCCTTCCTCTCTTAGTTGTTCAACTTTAACTTTTGCTTCTTCTGATGTTACTGATTTACTACCCTTCCACTTGTAAAAGAGTCTTCCAGCCTAGACAAGGCTTGTATTTCTAGTGTAAGAACCAACCAGAGGAAAAGAAACCTTTTCTTTAATAAACTTTTTCAGGCCTTCTTTATACATTATAAAGAATTTTTTTAAAGGTTTCAAGCCAAAAAAATCATTTTTGTAGGTCATCTTTAATGATATGCATTTTCCCCTTTCTATCGTATGGATTGCTTCTGCCAAAGAAAGTAGGAGCACAGAATTGCCATGCCTTCTTCATCCTACATTGTATCATTTCTCCAAACTATTTCACAATATCCTCCCTCCCTCATCCTCCCAGCTGCAATAACCCTCTTTACAGCTCTCTGTCCGATTCAAACTGACCTGCATGGCACTCTTCTATAACAGCTTGATTCACTTTCTCCTTTCCCTGGAGTTGAAAGCAGTGTGGCATTAGCTATTATATAATGTGACTTTTATGTTTTTTCTCTCCTATTATCTAGGCTAAGTAAACTTTAACAATATAGTTGTGTGTTGATTTTAATTAAGAAATATGGTTCACTGTTCAAATAATTCCTTTCACTCATTTATAAAAAACACCATATTATGAGAATGACACGCCAAATCAAGACGTGCACGTATTGAAAAATTATTTGATTAGCCTGTGTATTGTAAAACATCTCCTTTTGGCAAGTACTTAAGCCTGTGAGAGCTGCCAAATTCAAGCCACTATGACTCATGCTATAAGTCTTTCTGCTGTCCGTTGGGCCATTCTGTAACAACAGCTACCATTTTGCTGTCACTGTCACTTCACATATTCAGTCTCTAAAGCTCTGTTTGTTGTTTCATTACATTCTATGTCTCCCTTAGGAGCTTCTTCATTTTAATATAAATAGAGCGCTTCATCATGCAATGGCAAAGAATCATGGAAGGTACAACTCTCAATATTACTGGAGATGATGCATACAGATGAATTTGGCAGCAGCAGGTCACAAACAAAGGAGCTTAGTGAAAAGGGGACAAACTTCTTTAGCCAAATATATATATAAAAGAATAGTTTGTAAAATCAAAAGAAGGGGGAAGTCAATAGCTCTCTCCACTAATCATTGAGTTATTTTACCAACATTCACAAAATTCAGAGTACGCACATATTTAATGGACCTTTTCAATGAAGGGGTCATAACTCAGGAATGCTATTCCCATGTACACCAGAGTACACTGGGCTATACTTTGAGCTAAAGATTTGTGTGTGTCCTTTTGAATTTTGCTTTTGGCTCCTGTGTTTTTTATTTACCACATATCACTGTAAGGGTGTTTTCTATTCTCTGGTTCTTGGATTAGATGTTTTTATTTTATTATTAATTATTATTATTAAAAGTGTGCTGCCTCTT
>NW_020665057.1:6509381-6590974 GCF_002925995.2 Terrapene triunguis | reverse complement strand
TTTTTATTTTATTATTAATTATTATTATTAAAAGTGTGCTGCCTCTTTGGATTTTGGTTTTAGATTGTGTGTGTTAAGGTCTATAATGGTCCTAAGTAAAGTCTTCTAGAAATTTAGGTCCCAATCCTGCAATGATCTTGGCATGAGCAGAAGTCTCTCCTATGTGGAGCTCATTGCTAGACCAGGACCTAAAATCACTGATGCAAAAGAAAGTTTATTTTTATATTATTACATTATTATTTTGAATTAGTACAGAATAACATGTTGCTTGTTAAGACCTGATTACTGGATGGCTTATTTTAGGGTTTAGGTTCAGCACTTTGGCCAACCAAAAACTTTCTTACCACAATAGTTTCACATATTAATTGGCTTAGGCAGTCTATGGAGATGGAGATTAAATATTGTTTGTAAGAAAGTATCTTTCTTCTTTCCCCTTGTCTGCCCTTCTATGTTACCTATCCAATAGATGGACAGAACAAAGGATTGATTTGGTTTTGGTTTTGTAAAAGCAAAAATATGGGCTTTAAACATCTAGGTTCCAATTTATCTGAATCCCCCAGTGTTTGGGACTTTGAAGAGATGGTTATAGTTTGTCCCCTCTCTATTTCAAATTTCAGAAAAGAATTAACAAAACTGGGAGTGGTTTTGGTTTTACAAAACTTCTCTCAGGCATTGGCGTGCAAAACTAGTAACAGGGGTAGTTTGGATCTGGGTCCCATCTTGTCTGAACTTCTAAGTTTAGAGTTGGATGTATGTTGTGTAAAAAGTTCTGGTTTAGGCCTGTCTATAATTTCAGCCAACTCAATTGGTTATCTTCAGACCATCCTGTCCACAACTCTTTGTACTTTATTCTCCTGCCTTCACAAGCCACTATATTCACCATGTCTGTGCAAATGTGTTTTGGAATACAAATGAGTTCATGCCTATACGTTTAACACAATTTTGCCATTTTGATAGCTTTTAGAATGGCAACTCTGAGGCCTTTGGTTTTCATTTGTACCACAAAAATTAGTACATATCATTGAGTCATGAAGTAAATATACAGGCTACAGTGAGTATTTACTTTCTGATTATTGTATATGCACAAATATCTCAAGCATCTGGAAATTGCCTATATCCAGTTACAAATTCACAAGTGGCAAATATGCAACCGTGAAATTCAGTAGTTACAAAGCAGAACATTTGTACATTGTAAATTCCTGTAGATTTCTTGAGTTGCATGATTGGGCCTGGCAGGTGATATTTTCTAGTTTTATGTATACTTCACCTTTCTCTTACACTCACACACACACACACACACACACACACACACACACACTATTCCTTTCTGGCTATGTAATGCAGCACTCTACAACCTCTTCTGGGGAAAAAGATTTTTTCTGAGAATTCAGTAAGACCAAATCTGGTACTGGCTTCGACCTATCTAGGTATTTACATGGCCCAGGTCACCATTGGATCTGATCTATCTATTGTACTTATATGGTCCCCCATTACCACAGTATCCAAATACCTCACAGTCATTAACAGGGCCGGCTCCAGGCACCAGGCAACCAAGCATGTGCTTGGGGCGGCGCCTGGAGGGGGGCGGCACAGTGGGGCGCTCAGGCCCGAGAGCGGCGCCGCGACCGGGCTCGCCGCCCTCCCCCGGTGCTCTGGCCGCCGGGGGCTCTCTGGCCGCCGGGGAGAGCGGAGAGCCCCAGCTGGGCTCTCCGCCCTGCTCCTGGCGCTCTGGCCGCCGGGGGCTCTCCGCCCTCCCCCCGGTGCTCTGGCTGCCGGGGGGAGAGCGGAGAGCCCCAGCCGGGCTTGCCGCCCTCCTCCCGGCACTCTGGCCGCCAGGGGCTCTCTCGCCGCCGGGGAGAGTGGAGAGCCCCGGCCGGGCTCTCGGCCCCCCCCCCGGTGCTCTGGCCGCCGGGGGGGAGGGGGGAGGCCCCCTGCCGTAGGGGGGGGGGGGGCGGCCGCTGGCTTTTTTGCCTAGGGCAGCAAAAAAGCCATAGCCGGCCCTGGTCATTAAGAGGTTGGAAAGTATTATTATCTCTATTTTATAAATGGGGAACAAAGGCACACAGAGCCTAAATGACCTGACCAAAGTTACACAGGGAATCCAGTCTCTAGCAAATAACTGAACCCATTCTCCTGAGTTTCAGATTGCGACCCTAATCATCCCTCTGAGTGCCTCACACACACTAATTAATTTACCCTCACAACTGTTAGGTGGGGCAGTGTTATTAACATTTTACTGATGGAGAACTGAGACACAGAAAGACAAACATTTGCCCCAGGGTCACCCAGGAAGTTTGTGGCAAAGCCAGGAATTAAAACAAGGAATCCCTGTGCAATGTCCTAACTGCAAGA
This sequence comes from Terrapene triunguis, assembly GCF_002925995.2. NCBI lineage: Eukaryota > Metazoa > Chordata > Testudines > Emydidae > Terrapene > Terrapene triunguis. The sequence continues at coordinate 6,588,622 of NW_020665057.1, read as the reverse complement.
CCATTCTACATAACCTACCTTATACAACATATACACTCTTCTAACATAGTTATAGTTATTCTTGTTGCTATGCAGCTTGGCAGGTGGTAAACACTGTGGTAAAAGTTACACCAAAAACCAAACAAGAATGAAATTTGTTTTTAAATGTCATGGAAGTGTTCCTAAAAGAATACGAGGCCATTTTATTGCAGAAGTAACTAAGCTAGCCTATTCACAGCAAGTTTGTACAATATCTGCATGTTCCAGAGTTGGGTTTTTTTTACAACAAATAAATTACTTAAATGTTATAGAATATTTAACATAACTAGGATAGATGCTATGACAGGAAAAATAGGTGTGCACAGAAGAGTAAACCCTTGTATCTACAACATTTTGTGACGATTGTCCAATGTAATGGTCTGTTTATTAATTACACCATAAACCTCCCTAATATTAGCTGATCTATTTACTAATTACATCTTTAAAATATATCACAGAAGATACTTGCTTGAAATCCCTGATAAGGCCTCTCTTTTTCACTAAAATGCTGGAACATTTGGCTGCCTTTAGATTTTTTTACAGTTGATAGTATTTTACTCCTTAAATACTCACATATATCTCAGCGTGAATACTTATGGAGTGAGGCAGAATCATGCCCATAACTAAAAAAACAGACTGTGTAGCGACACATAATTAAAGGTTTACGTGTAATTGCCTTGCACCGTAATTGGTACCTTTCTGTCAGGCAGAACATTGGTTACTGTAGGCACAAACATTATCTTAGCATACAAAGACTAAAAGGAAACTTTAGATAATGGAGGTCAAATTTTCCTCTCACTCACCCCATTGCAAATTCAAATTATGGGACTTACATGAGTCTGAGAGGAGTAAATAGGTCCTATTTGCTATTAAAAATATCACAAGCAATAGGTGAAAAGGTGGCAAGCAATAGATACCATTCTATGAGGAAATAGCTTTGTAACTCATAGCTTCTTCTTGTTTTGTGCTCAAGGGTTTTTGCCTCACCTGTGTAAAAATATCATAATCGTACAGATGTTAATTACAGCATAGTGTTGCCCTAAGTTATTGTTGTGGTCAACATGAAATGACGTGACATCGTACACTAAAGTGCCTAGCAATGGGGCCTGTCTACCCTGAAGATTTTAATTAAATGCAGTTAAAATTGTTTAAAAAAAAAAAAAAAAAGTTCCACCACTGCTTTAATTTTTAAATACTTTTATATTAATGGTCAGCTGAAACAAGTAACTAGCAACCAAATCAGGATTATCCACTCTAACACTTAGCATTTTAATACTAACTCATGGAGGTGTTAGTGTCGTGAGGATTAATTAGATAATGTTTTAAAGCACTTTGACAATGTAAAGTGCATATTAGTTCAATTCCAACATCAGGGGAGTTTGCCTGAGTCAGGAATGAGTGAAAGTGAGTATAAAGGTCTGAGATTATTGCTCATTAGTATTATCAACACTGACATTTTAGAAACACATTAGGTGAAATCTTGAAGTCCATACTTAGTAAAGGTCTTATTGATCTCAATTATAATTTTGCTGAGTAAGGACTGAGTAGGACTTCAGGATTTTGTCTAATGCATTTCTAAAATTTCACTGGATCAGATACATTCTGAGAAATGTAAATAAATCAATTTTGGAGGAAGGAGCTGTCTAATCTCTATTGGTTTCTTTATAGCCAAGGAAAAAGGTATATGCACATTCAGTATCGAATGTACATCAGGTTTTCTGGAAACCATCCCACTAAGGGATGAGCTCTCATAGAGGCATGACTATAACCCCATCCACAAGCAGTGAAGCACTTAAAAGAGGGCTAATTAGTTATTTGCTGTACTTGACAGGCAGAAGATGTATGCAAGCATGGAGAAAAGACTGCAAATATAGATATCCCTGATTATGTTATTGTCCAACATTTTAATTAATTTCTTAGACTATCTTTGTGTAATTTAAGGGGGTTTTCAAGATGTAATAGAGCAGGACCACAGTGTTTCTTCAACTAATCACCATCACTGCAGGGTGCTGGAAATTATACAGCACATTTTATATATGCTCAATCCATCAAAGATTTACTTTTGCTTCCACTGGTCTTGATTTCTCCTTTATTTGCAAAGCAGCACTGAGAAAGGTGTGACTTGACTCAATTAATGTGCTGCCCAGGAGCAAAAAAAAAAGCCACCATTTTGGCATCTCTGTGAGTACAGGGGGAGGCAGGTTGGTTGGTGGTTTCAAAAGGAGTCATGAAGTGAAGACTCCTGGATTCTCCACATGACTCTGCAACTCAATCGTTGTATAAACAAGTCACTTAACTTCCTTGTAACTCATTTTGACCACCTGTGAAATGGGGATACTACTACTTACCTACCTTCCAGGAGTGCTGTGAGGTTTAATTCATTAATTTTTGTTAAGTGCTTTGAGATCCTCAACTGAAAATTGCTTTACAATATAATGCAAAAGTAATGGGAGCTTCAGATCTACATGACGAATGCAATCACAAACGTCTGATTTTTTTTTTTTTTGGTTCCCAGGCTCTATGTACCCATCAGACTGACCATCCAGTGCACCCCTGCCCCCGATACCATGCTAATTACTACTTGATAAACAAATAAGATGGTATAAGTAACATAATGGTAACACTGATTACTTACAAAGAGCAATTATAAAAGGAACCAATGTATTTCTGCTTCTGATCTCAACCAAAACCAAGAAGTGCAAAGTAATATAAATTTTAAGACTTTGAATAAGGTTTGAGTTTTAAGCAGAAATTTGGGTCTGTTTTTTCTCTTATATTATTATTATTATTATTATTATTATACAGTGTCACTGATCCATGGTAATACACAGACACATGGGTACAAAATCATCCTGGTGCATCACCACTGATTTCATTGAAGGGAAAGATTTGGCCCACATATAAATAGGTAGATATCTGGATAAGCAGGTAGACATTAATAGTTTAGACAGACAAAAAGTATATCTATGGAAGAAGAAAGGCAGTGCAAAAACATGCCAGCATTAAGCCCTGTTAATAGTAAGGGGCCAGGTACATTAAAGTAGCAGACATTTTGTTTGATAACCGATTGAAATCTGACAGGCTAGTGACAGCCTTGTTGTCAGGAGATCACTGTTATAGTCTCAGAGTGTGACTTTAAAAACTTCACTAGGGGAAAAATTACAGTCAGGCAAGCAGCAGCAGGGCATAGCCTAAGGCACAATCTGCCAATAACTAAGTCCCAGGGAAAACTGATTTGTGGCTTATGATCACACGAACCTATAGCCTTCACTATTGACTAATTGTGGTTCATCTGGATGTAGATTTATCTTGGCTAACAAGAAAGCACTAGAGGTCTTCATTTAGCCATTGAGCTGAGTCTCTGGAGACATGTGTGCAGCTGTCTTTACCTTCTTACCAATCAACACATCAAAAGCTGCAGAATATATTTTCACTTTCAAAAATGCAAACTGCAAGTGAGATAAAGTTGCCAAACTAGACTTGAAAAAGAGTGAATGATTACAGCTCCACTCCATATACAAAAGATAAATCATTTGTGACCGTGCAGAACTTCGCTTTCGGTATAAATCTAGAACAGATACAATGGAATCAGTTTATCTGCTGGACAGCCACATCATTTTGATGTAACTACAAAGGATTAAAAGAATGTTAACTGCATTTTTTGTGTACAAAGCAACTAACAAGGAAAACCACAAAACACAACCAACCCATGCAAATGCATATGTCCTCATGCAAAATACCCATGCAAAATTCTGCTCTCTTTTTCCTTTTTTTCTGGAGACAGCACAGTTTAAAATAACCCATGGTGTCATGGAAACCCACTATTAATTACTATGCACAGCTTGCTCCCCAGTCCAAACATCATGCTTAAATAAATAAATAAAAATCAAACATTATTAGAGCAGTGCTCAACACCAAAGCTACAAAAAAAGAATAAGTTCGAATTTTTGTCTTAAATCACTATTCTTAGCTTCCATTCAGTTTGGCTGTTATTTTCAAATAGGCACTAAGGGCATCATCCTGCAAAGTGCTGAACACCACCTGTTAGGAAGCTGAGAACCCTCAACTCCCATGAACTTTACTGCGGGGCTGTGGGTGGGGAGTTGAGGGTACACAGCACCTCCTAAGAGGCCCTTATTACTTTAAGGGCCCCATCTCGCTCCCACTGGAGTTAACAGAAAGACTGATTAAATGCAGCAGGAGCTGGATTGGGCCTAAGTGAATCAAAACCTGGATCAAGTCCTTAGTGCAGGGGTGGCCAACCTGAGCCTGAGAAGGAGCCAGAATTTACCAATGTACATTGCCAAGGAGCCACAGTAATACGTCAGGTTCCAGAGTGGTAGCTGTGTTAGTCTGTATCAGCAAAAAGAATGAGGAGTAGTCAACAGCCCCCCATAAGCTCCATCCCCCAGCTCCCAGTGTCTCCCACCCGCCAGCAGCCCCACCGATCAACACCTCCCTCTCCCTCCCCCACCTCCTGATCAGCTGTTTTGTGGCATGCAGGAGGCTCTGAGGGGTGGAGTGGGGGCAGGGCCTGTGGCAGAGCCAGGGGTTGAGCAGTGAGCTCCCCCCCGCACATTGGAAAGTTGGTGCCTGTAGCTCCAGCCCCGGAGTCGGTGCCTATACAAGGAGCCGCATTAACTTCTGAAGTGCCGCATGTGGCTCCGGAGTCACAGGTTGGCCACCCCTGCCTTAAGGTACTTTTCTGCAAGGTACTGAGTATGGTCAGCTCTTACTGTTCTGGGTGTTGAGGCTACTTAGAGCCATCCTGCATCAGTCCCTAAATTGTTTGAATATTAATCTGAAACATATCCCACTATCTGTACCTTTTCTTTACAAGACATATCCTGAGTAAAGCCTTCCTTGTGGGATTTTCATTACTTCCTGCTTTCGGGTGGGTTGAAAATAAAGTGAAAACTGCCTTTCTTGCAGGATTTCTCCATCTGATTCGAGTCATAAGCAGGAAATGCAGATGTACGTAAAGGTGACAAACGTGTTTTCCAATTAACGTTCATTATATTTAAAGTCTGGCATGTGCTTTGCTGCATTTCAGCCTAACCGTGATAGGAGAACTGGTGAATTGTTTCATGTAAAATAAAGAACAATTTAAATGTTCTTTCAAAACTCCAACCCTGAAACTTTTTTGGTGTTGCAAAAAAATGGGACTGACTTTACATTTTTTTAGTTATATGGATTTACATGTGTGTGACACTCCCGTGGGACCCCGGGTCGTGAGGCATCTCATCGTCACCTGCCCTTAGCATGGAGTAGCCTTATCTGTGCCTGCTGTGGCTCAGCTCCCTGAAACCACTGGCTTCTGGCAGCACAAGCACTGCCTCTCAGGCCTCCGCAGATCTCACTCTGTACCGGTAGCGATAGGCACACATCAGCTCCCGAATACTTGGAGAGTTCCCTGCTGTGGAACCATAGGCTGGTACCATCATCTTTTATTAAGGTTGCTCGACACTTCGCATTATAAAACACTGTTTACAGTTGCTTATAACTTTGTGAAGCTTGAACGGTTAGGACTGAAAATTTTCCATACTAGGTGTTTGTCTCAGGCTGAATTTCTTTGGAAAATGGCAGCCAGGAGTAGTCCAGCTATTTCTGAGAGCAAGGCGAGGGAAAAATATGTTGTTTTGTCCATGTTAAAAAATTCTTGAGACCTTTTCTTTGAAATGCTCTAGCACCCCCATGCTTGGACAGGGCGAGAGGTGGGGGAGCTTTTGTGTCAGGGATGTGCCTTTTGCCATCCCCATGAAATGTTGTCCAAATTTCGCTGAAAAAAGCCTTTGAAAAGAAATCACAGTTTTCACATGCTCAGTAGAGAGTTGCTTAAACCTCTGAAGATTCCATCTGCACTGAGCATGATCTAGGGTGACCAGATATCGTGATATTATTGGGCCTGTCTCAGTATTAGGGGCTTTGTCTTATAAAGACAACTACCCCCCTCCCCACCCAAAAAAAAGTGTCCTGATTTTTCATACTTGCTATCTGGTCACCCTACCATGATCCATCCCCTCACTGCACCAGACTGTGCATGCACCATCCTGACAGAATGACGAAGAATGCTCCAACCCAGGGCTACAGGGCCTGAGAAGGACTTTCTCGGTAATAGCTGCTCCAGGCCAGACAACAGAACAGAGAACAGAGAGCCTGTCTCTCCTCTGCTCTCAATGGCAGCAAGACAGCATGGAGGAGGAAGCCATCTGACTTGAATGCAACGGGAACAAAAGCCAGACCATGGGTGAGGGAAAGGATTACATTGGGACAAGGAGTCTAGTGAGACTGGGACTGGAGTCTGGTGGGGAAGAAACTCCGACTAGGATTTTGAGGGGGAGACTGGGACTGGATGGGCAAGGAGATTGGGACCAGGATCAGGCTAAGACCGGGATTGGCTAGGTAGAGATGCTGGAACTTGAAGCCTGGGGGGATTGGAGGCTTGTGAGGGAAACAGGGGGCAAAGAGACTAGGAGCCAGCTGACTGGGGCTGGGGACAATGAGATTAGATGAGGAACGGGTGGCACACTGGAATTGGCTGGACAATAGGGAACCACTGGTGGAGGAGACCAGAGGCAGCTAGGAAGAGAGACTGCTCTGACAAGATGGCACGCAATGAGAGAACGCAATGGCTGGCAAGGAGACTAGGACTGAGTGTGGGTCAGGGGAGAGAGTCTGGGAGTCAGGGGGACAAGGGGAGGAGATTGAGACATGGTCAGTGAGACCACAGTGATTGACTATGAATGCCTGGACAAGGAGACTGGGAAAGGGTAGGCTAGGAGAATGAGACAGAGGTGTAGATGAGATAAGTTTGAGACCAGGACAGGTTAGAGAGGACAAGGCAGAAGACTTGATAGAAACAGAAAAGTCTGTATCCACTAGGACACATTATCCTCCAGAACCTGGAATGGAACCCAAAATTCCTTAGTGTCGCTATTCCACTGCTGTCAGCAAGTATCTGTGCAACCTATTGTCAAAGTATCCCATCTCCATCTAGTGCCGGTTTATCCAGCTTGGGGCTCCTACCCTTCTTTCTCCGGGAATTATGGAACCAAATCAGGCCACTTTTTTTAAAGTTTCCCCATATGACCTTACATCATAGAGTCTTTTCATTTTCTCAGAGGCTATTCTCAAATGTTCCCTAGCAAAAGTGTGAGCTTTTTCACTTTTGGATTGTAGAGTTTCTGCATAGTCCAAATTCATTTGTTCCTCTTCAGGAAGTCTATACGGGGAGGTTTTCTGGCTCCTCAACTCATGTATTTTATAAGCCATCAAAAAGACTGGGATAGCTTATGTTGTTCTACAAAGGTAATCAGCTGAACCCCTAGAGTCCGACTGAACCTTTCCGCCATTCTATCAGATTGTGGGGGGGGGGGGGGGGGGGTGTGCCAGGGTAATAATGCAAGTTTCCTGGCTCCCTATAATCTCACAAACCTGCTGAAGCACTTTAGACTCAAAATGTCTCCCTTGATCTGTATGTAACTTACCCAAAGTCACATATCTGATGAAGAATTAATTCACTAGAACTTCTGTTACTTGCACTGCCTCTTGGTTCCCTATTGGGAAATTTTCAAGACATTTTGTGAAATAGTCCATAGCTACCAGCAAACAATAGTTGCCAGACTCCGTCTCAGGCAGAAGCCCAACCAGACCAACAGCAATGTGTCCCCTCGGTGCTCTCGTGACATACTGTTGAATAGGGGCTCTCCCTATCACATTTCCTCCAATTTTCGACATCCTGACCGCATTTTGCCCAAAATAAATTCTCCTGTAGCTTGTCTACAGTTTTTGTAACTCCAAAATACCCAGCAGTTTTAAGATCAAGACAATCTCAGAACCTTCTTTTTCAATGTCTCTGGTTTAACTAGCCAATATCTGCACCAATCGCCTGCTGGTTTCTCCCATCTTCTATACAGTATTTAATCTCTGAACTCCAAGCTTTCCCACTGTGACTAGAAAGCATTTACAATGGTGAATATAAAATGATGGGGTATAAATTAACTGTTACCACTCAAAAAAGAGATCTTGGAGTCATTGTGGATAGGTCTCTGAAAACATCCACTCAATGTGCAGCAGCAGTCAAAAAAGCGAACAGAATGTTGGAAATCATTAAAAAAAATTTATAAGACGGAAAATATCATGTTGCCTCTATATAAATCCATGGTATGCCCACATCTTGAATACTGCATACAGATGTGATCGCCCCATCTCAAAAAAGATATATTGGAATTAGAAAAGGTTCAGAAAAGGGAAACAAACATGATTAGGGGTTTGGAAGTGCTTCCGTATGAGGAGTGATTAATAAGACTGGGACTTTTTAGCTTGGAAAAGAGACGACTAAGGGGGAATAGGATAGAGGTCTATAAAATCATGACTGGTGTGGAGAAAGTAAATAAGGAAGTGTTATTTACTCCTTCTCATAACACAAGAGCTCGGGGTCACCAAATGAAATTAATAGGCAGCAGGTTTAAAACAAACATAAGGAAGTATTTCTTCATACAACGCACAGTCAACCTGTGGAACTCCTTGTCAGAGGATGTTGTGAAGGCCAAGACTATAACAGAGTTCAAAAAAGAACTAGATAAGTTTGTGGAGAATAAGTTCATCAATGGCTATTAGCCAGGATGGGCAGGTATGGTGTTCCTAGCCTCTGTTTGCCAGAAGCTGGGAATGGGCGACAGGGGATGGATCACTTGATGATTACCTGTTCTGTTCATTCCCTCTGAAGCATCTGGCATTGGCCACTGTCAGAAGACAGGATACTGGGCTAGCTGGATCTTTGGTCTGATCCAGGATGGCCATTCTTATGCTATGAAGGGTTATTACATTCCAGGGTGGTTGCATTTGCCAAATGATTTTTCATTCACACTATCTTGATGCCAGGATTCTCTTTTCGGGAAGCTTTTAACAACTCTGGAGTCCATTCTTGCAACCCCACATCTACTGTTCCAGTGGATGAACCAAAAACTTTTGTACTTTGGCAAATTATGGGAAGAGAGGAGACAACCATCTCTCCTCCTGGTCACACTTATTCCCTTGAGCAACCTTGCTCTACTGCTTAAGGCAGTGTTTGCAATTAACCTCTCAACAAGGCTATCTGGATAAGGCACCAGAATTACCATGCTTGTGGCCAGGCCAGTGTGTGATTGTGAAATTGTAACACTGCCGTTTTTCCAATCACCTAGCAAATTGCCCCTCAGGATTCCTGAATCTAATAATCCATTGCAGGGATACATGGTCTGTCCTGACCACAGATTTTCTCCCATACACATAGTGATGAAAAAGTTCTGCAGATTTAATTGCCAGACATTCCTTTTGGGTGGTGAAATAATTTCTCTCTGGAGACTTTAGACTGTTGCTGTAATAAGCCACCACCCTCTCAAGCCTTTGTGTTCTTGTGTCACTACTACTCCCAAACCATTTACACCAGATCTGTTTCCAGTATGAATGGGGTTTTGAAACACAGGTAGGGCATTACAAGAACAGTCGCAAGAGCCTTTTTCAGCTCTGAAAGTAATACCACATTTTCTTAACCACTGAAATGGTTCCCTTTCTCACCCGACCTATACAAAGGTTTTACAATATTGCAAATCCACAATTAAACATTCTGTAATAGGAGCAGACCCCTATAAAACTCTGAACATCTATGTCTGGGTGTCTGGGAGTTGGCCAGTTCTACACAGCATCCGTTTTTTTTGGTTTGTTTTTTTTAAATGGCCAGTGGAAATTCCCCCCTCTCTGATCATGTGCCCAAGGTAAATTAATTACCTCTTTTTTAAATAACTAAAGCCCAATTTATTTGGGTTCAGTTTCAGATTGGCAGCCTTCTGCTTGGCACAGACTACTTGCACATGTTGCAATTCATGTTCAAATGTTTTAGCATGCACCAAAATATCATCTACGTATAACAAGCAGTCCAAGAGGAGCATGCCATGCAATACCTTCTCCATTACCTCTCAGATGTGGCTGGTGCATGAAGAGGCCAAAAGCCATCACTTTAAATTGTCACAGGCCTTGTCCTGTTGTGAAATCAATCTTTCCCCCTGTTCTTTGAATCCACTGCCAATACCCACTTTTAAGATACAGTGTGGAAAATCAGATTGAACCTGCTAGAGCATCCAGAATATCATCTGTTTGTGGTAATGGATAAGAATCCTTTAAAATGACTTCATTTAGTTTCCTATAGACCACACAGAATCTGGTGCTGCCATCTTTTTTTTTTTTTTTTTTTTTAACGAGAATTATGGGTGAATTGCCAGAGCTGGTTGAAGGCTTAATTATTGCTTCCTGATAAATTCTTCAATGGCCTGTAAAACCATTTCCCTCTTTGCACCTGGTAAACGGTGAGGTGGCTGTTTTAATGGGCCAATTACCCCCAGTATCAATCTTGTGCTGGACCAGTGCAGTACAAGCTATTTCCTTGTTGGCTCAGGAGAATAACTCTTGATTTATAACCGGAGAGTCTCTTAGACTATCCTGTTGCTCCACATTTAAATATACAGTATGGCACTGGGATAACTCAAATAGAAACTCTGGGAGTTCACCTTCACACCCCCTCCCCATTGTAGTTTTCTTCTATACCAGCATTTACTAGATCCACTGGTTTATATTTTGCTGCTTTGGTTCTTTAAAGACAAGCAAACAAAACACTATTTGCTGCCTATCAGAAACATTAAGAAAATGAACAGGAAGTGTTCCTGCTTCAGGTCCATAAGAACTTTAGCAGCTAACAATCCCCAAGACGCTGGGTCTCAAAGCAAGTCTCACCTACCCCCCATCTTTCCTTTGCTAGAAAGCTACCCCAGCATGTAGTTGTTATTATGCAAAAAATAGTATGTGGTCATGTAATTATAGATTACATCATATTGCATACACACAAGGGCACTGAATTAAGATTTCACAGGCAATCTTAATTCTGGCATTTACTAACTTTTGAGTGCTTGACTTTCATCCTTAATTATGTTCTTTTAATGTAGTTTATATACATTTATATATCACACACACTCTTTACTCACCATTTTTGCATTCTCCTATATGGCCGAAAATAGTTTTTGCCTTTCCAATGAAAGAGACATGGCTCTATTTCCTTTTAAAGCATCAATTTATAGAGCACCTCAGCATTGCAAAACTTTTCTTTGTTCACCGAGTTCATAAGAGCCTGATCTTGAAACCAGTGAGAATCCTTCCAATGGGCTTTGGATCAGGCTCCCATGGATTCCAACTCTTTTCTGTGTAGCAAGTGTTTGGTAGTGATCTGCTGCTTGCTATGCAACCAACAGAGGGAGCATGGAACATTCATTTTGAGGTTCCTCTAAAAATTATTATTCCTTAATTTTTCTGAAATAGAATAATAGATCATTAAGAATATAATAATAGATATCTAAGGTTACAAACTACTTTCCCCAAAAAAGATTTTAACTTTTATAAGGCAGATCATATTTTGGACATAACTTCATTCCCGTGTCCCTTTTATGACCACCAGTCTATCCAATTGTGCCTGTGAATACTGAAACACATTTGTCATTTCATTTTCAGTGATGAGTATTGAAGGCTGTTGATTCAACATGGGGTAAATTCTAGGGGTGGACGAGTGGTCCTCTGGGTTCTCCCAGTTTTCCATTTATCCCTTCCCAGCCTTGAAGTGCCTCGTGGTTTCTCCTATGTAGACAAATATGAAGAAATAGACTTCTCCCTATTCTGAATTCTTATTTGCCTACTTCCTGTGGGACTTTGTCCTGGGAGGCTCTGACCACCTCCTGTGAGATTAATGGGAACTGAAGGAGGTGCTCAGTACCTCACAAGATTTGTGATTGGTCACCCATTTGGAAATAGAATTACAGGACAGGTGATAGAAATGGAGTTAATGGGAGTACTTTTCTTTTTCACTTTTACAGTGCTTCAGGAACCAGTTCAGTGACCAAGGCCTTGTCTACAAACAAAAGCTATACCAATTGCACTGTACTGGTATAACCAGTTTGGTAAACTCTATATATATCACATTCCTATCCAAAATAATTATACTGGTACAAAATGTGTGTGTAGGCCAGGCCTCCTAGTTTCAGTACATTTTGGAGTAAGAGATGTTTTCTAAATATTAAAAATGATGACAAAGAAAAATAAAGAATATGAATAAATTAAAAAGTAAACCAAGACAGGTTTTTCTAAGATCTGACAAAGTCATTGGACTGCTGGTTCCACTTTTCTGCTAAAACCAAAAACTTGTATAGCTGAAGGTACTGAAGTAAAGATATTTTTCATTCCTTTATTTTTCCTATTATCATAATACATTTTACTTCTGTGGTAGGCAAGTATTATAATACCTATTACACAGTTAAATAGAATAAAGGTAAGTGACTAACCCAACATTACACAAGTGAGGGGCAGAACTAGGAGTTGGGTTCAGGAGTATAGGCTCAACTGTTCTAACCATCAGGCCACAAAAGAGGTTACATGTGCAGATGTGTATGCGATAACTGTTTTTCTCTCTTCCTGTCTTTCCTTGACCCAGAAACCAATATGAACTCGTACCCCATAAGCATCACCTTCTCTTTTCTCACTAAGATAAAGGTGCCTCCGATACTTTCAACAAAGCATAGCAACCATAAAATGAGAATCATTAGCTTAATATGTTCCATGGTTGATGAAATCTGAAAGTGTTACCTCATGTATTGTTTCTGGAAAATGAGTGACCGTGAACAATAGTAACCCAAAATAAAAACCCATTAATCAAAATTGCCCTGCAGCTCTGCGGTAGGGCACTTACCTCACACTTCTGTGGTCAAAGGAATTAAAGGTCACTGATGCAACCTCCTCCATATGTGCAACATACTGCCACTGTTTCCCAGCCAGCCTGCTGAAATCCAGTTTCTCATGAAAAAGGGACTCAGATCACAAAAGCGATTATTCCATCACTGCTGATAATTCACAATGGAAAGTGTTAGTTGATTTAATGAGGTCACTAGTAAGGAATATTCCAAAGATATGAATGTGCAGATAGGTACAGCTGTCTCTATAAATACATTAAACATCTGTATATTAGTTGTGAATTCTGTACAGTTTGTTTTTTACCTACTCCCTCATTTATATGCATGTGCTGAATCCCCTTTCCTTTACTCTGCTGCAAAGAACATATTCCATTGCAGGTAGGGTTTTCCCATTATCTTCTGTCTTCAAGCTTAAGTAGTAAATAATGACAAAAAAGACATCACCTTGTATGGTGAAGGAGACCCGTCTTACACTTTGCTAACATTATAGCCAGATTTCATGGTCACAAAAAACAAAACACCCAAAATGGAGCAGTTATTAATTCAATAAATCCAGCTGCTCTCAGTGCTCTGGGCAAAAGACAAAGTTAAAAGCAGCTGCTCATTGACGACATATGTGACATGACCAGGGTAAGGTAGTTGTTTTAGCACATCATCCACCACTTTTAAGGCTGACTGCACTCAATTTCTTAGACAATCTACACACCATTTTCAGTTCTGTACCTCCATAATTTATCACAACAATACCTCAAGCATACAGATCGGGGGGGAAAATGAAAGCAATTTACAGTATCAAGATGAAAGAAGCTGGACGGCTATGGAAGGCCTACTATGTAAATCATATCCACAACTTAAAGGAATGTCGACATAATATTCTGGAATTAATTTTTCCAACATTCCTATGTAGGTCACACAAAGGTAAATCCAGTTTCCTCCCCCAAACCCAGCCCCCATATCTGGAGTTGTTTATCAATACGTTAAAGAGGAAATTGATTCTGCCTCCCTGTTTCTACATGGACAATAAGAACCTTATGTATAAACCCTGCTGATAAAAATAACAGCAATCAGTTAAAACATTAGTGTGCAGTCTGTATATATAGTCTTCTACTTAAATGTTTGGAGCAATATCCCAATATTACATATAATAATAACCAAGACACAGATTAATTGAGGGACAATGATCTACTCTCAACTAATAGGTTATTGTATCAGACATGGTAATCTCACTACAATATGTTCTATTCAAACATGTCTGACTCATATTTCTTTATTTAAAAACAAAAAATAAAGGCAAGTTATTTCAAGTCTTCATTTATTACAAATATTTCTAAACATTTTAAAAATAAAAATTTCTGAACTTTTACTCTTAACTTAGTTTATTTTGTGTGAAGTCCCATTTTCAAACATTTCTGGCTAAATGTGTGTGTGAACCATTGCATATAAATCTAGGCACAACAATAATACAAAAATAAATAATAATATATGTGCAAAAGGGTCCTTTGTGCTAATGATTACCTTATTTTTTTATGGACAGATGTGTATTTTCCATGTTCAGTAGGTGCAAATGTTTCCAAATTTTACCCACAATTTTATATATAAAACATTTTAATATTCTCTCTATATATGTGGAAGTATGTAACCAGATATGTATGATGAACACACATGACAAATGTATGGCAGTGATATCTCAGCAGATTCCTATGTTAAATTACATTTATAATACACTTTTGACCACCTCACCTGCACTCTGCTTATTAGTACATCTCTCTCAGGACTTAATGCTTATGATACAAACTTGTTAGCAGTTTCAAACAGCTGCCACTAAGAAAAAACTGCCATGATGTTTCCTAGACCCTCCCCAGTTGTGCATTTTCATCCCAAAATACAACAGTCTGAGTTGCAGGAAGGTAATATTCTGTTCTGGAGCAGTTTCAGGATTAAGTCCAGATTCCTCCGGATTTAGCTGGGCTAAAAGTGGGAGCTTTATACCATTGGAAAGGAAAATTCTCCATGAGAAACACATCAGTTGCTTCTTATCCTAACAGGTCCTGAGATATTGGTTCTAATATTGTAATAAATGGAAAAAACTATTTTAAGACATTTTTAGATGTTTCTAACTGTATTTATTCTAATTTTTTCTCCCTCTAATGAAGGTACATTTTGACTCAAAACACTTAGCTTTAAAGGCAGGTGGATAATAAAGTGACTACAAATTACAAATTTATCTATATAAGATTGCTTTTCAGTAACCTATGTGGTATACATACAGTACATTATGATGTGATATGGTATATATTTTGTAGTGTCACTCATTTGAGATGAACTGCAGAATTCAGCTGTGGCTTCCCCACTCATGAGATGTGTCGCTATCTCAAAAAAATTCCAATAAAATCAGGATACCTTCATTATTTTCTCTGTGTTTGTCATATTTTTCATCTTATATATAAGTCCTCTTAGCTTCTGACACACTGCATTGCAAAGCTGTATCTAGAAGTTCTAACTCTGGAGAGGATGCATCAGAAAAGCTAGAAGGATCATGATATTTGAAATTTGCCTCTGCAATGGATTTGCCAGGGGGAATATGCTCTGACATCTTTCTTCTATTCATACTGAATGGCCATCCCTTTGCAAGTGGCACCCATTCACCCAGATATCAAATGTTTACTGAACTAAGCTCTTAAGATTGTTTAAGATATGAACGATAAGTGAAAGCGGAAAACAGACTTGTAAATATTCATACATTAGTAATGACATTAACTACTGAGTCTATGGATTTGAAAATGGGTGTCAGAAATTGTCCATTCATCAAAGATTGCATGGCAGCACAAGCTGTGACTATAATTTTGTAATTGTATTAAAAAGAGGCACAGACTTTTATCATGTTTGAAACAAATGCTTTTATGTGCTGAAGCTTTGGAAAGAGACCAATATATAGACTGAATCAATACAAAATACAATGGCCAAGTCAAAGAAGCCTGATTTGAGTGGCAACAACCTCTAAGGCTTAGTTTAAAAATATCTTAAGGACACCAGAGCAGAGGTATGGTTCTGATCCAAAGCCCATTGAAATCAATTGCAAGATTCACCGGGACTTGATGGGCTTTGGATCAGACCTGATAGTAGTAGAACCAGCTAGCACCATTGATATTAGGAGGTATAATTACGGGTGGGACCATAGTAAGTCTCTTATCTCCTCCAGGAAATCATGCACTTTGCTCCAATTCATTACACTACTCATTCACCTCGCTGCCATTTGTGCCTTTCAAAATCTCCCCCTTACTACTGAAAATACTCTGTCAAGGCTTGAATGGCCAGGATCAAATCAATGCAATCCCTGTTATATGCTTAGTCACTTAGTTAATTGAGAATATTGCAGAATTAATTAATTATATATTACCATTAACCTCCAAATATGTATGACTAAAATATAGGCATGTCAGTCCAAATATTTCAGTTATCCAAATGTATACTATTTCTTCACCATAAAGAGGATGATGGACTGAAAAGGGGAGAAGGAAACAGCACTCATACCGCCACCAAACTGGGAGAGCTGAAGAGCTGGATAGCTCTATCCTTTTTATCAGTCAGAGGCCAAGGGAGGAATGTAAGGGAGTTTAGAAGACTGTATGTTGGCTATAAGGTAAGTGATTCCTAAGTTGCAGACATTATGATACAGTAGTGGGAACTGGAGAGTGTTAAAGAGGTGTGCATGATTGTCCCAGGTGTTTAGGAGTATGTATGACTGTCTGATTCTTTTATGGCCAAGAAATATTCCAGATTGATTGAAACCATAGTACATATTAATGCATTCAGAACAAGGGCAAGCACATGATTAAATTTTCTGGCATACTTATTAGCCTTTTTGTATTTTATACAATGCATGGGACAAAAGGGAAAGTGGTAAAGTGTGTGAAAGAGAAAATTTCTTCTTATTGATGTTATATTTTTTTAAAAATCAGGTAGTAAAATCATTGGGTAAGTACTGTATAACTGGGAGATTGCACATCATGGATTAATCTGAACCAAAGACCTGGGACAGAGGTGGTCTTGCCCTCACTAGTGGTGAGAGTGTCTGTCAGAAGCTGAAATTGACCACTTTGGGCAGAGGCCAGCACAAGTCCCACTTGAGCCCTATGTTGAGGCCTTGCTCTGATGCTTTGCACAAAGATATATTTCCTGTTGGACCTAAGTGGAGTATAATCCTTGTGCTGTGCCTTGGCATGGGGTGGGGTGGGATGGGAGAGATGGAGGGGAATTTCACTCAGTATGAACAAACAACAACATTCTCCTTCATTTTTCAACATACAAACCAGGACCAAATCAAAGTCTACCCATTTTCAGGATGTCAACAGGACAATACAGCCCCTTCCCCCCATTACGTGCCAGCAATATACCCCATCACAGTGCCAGTCTTTTAAACCTCCAAATCAATGAAGGTGGAATCTAGCCTTTCACCACTATCAGCCAACTCTGTTTGTCTAGTCCTGCTTTACAGCTTGTCAGAAAATTTCCATCAAAATATTTTAAAAAAAATAACAGGGGGGGGGGGGGGGGGGGAATGTTGTGATATTTTTCCTTTTGTTTCTACCTAACTGTATTTCTTTTTATGCATAGTACCTGGGCCCTGTAGTTTAATGAGTCTTGCCTGTATCTGCTCTGCAGTCACTTTACTTCTCCAGTCTGGTTTTTTACATCTGCTGACACAGCAGGGAAAACTGAATTGTGGGATTTTGCTTTTCCAAGACAACTCTGGCCAAAGCCGTCGGGGGATCTCCCAGGACCCCAGCGAACAGTATACTTCATGCCAGTCTTTTAAAATTCCAAATCAGTGAATATGGGGCAAAAGTAGGGACAATTTTTGAAAATTGTGGATTATTCATCTTCTACAGTATGGACATTGGGTCAAGGGTGACCTTAAAAAATTACCTTGTGATTATTTGTATGTATTATTTATATTGCAGCAACAGCTAGGAATTCCAGTTACAGACCAGGACCTCATTGCGTAAGGTGCTGTACAAACATTGACTTCACCAACATATATTATGTTATTTTCCCATCTTTCACATAATATTTTAGGGACATATTTAAAATGTGTTCAAGTGAGGGGGTTTCTTTTTAAGTTATTCCACTGGATAGTACCAAAAATAATGCTCTGGTTTGTTTTGCTACTAGTTCAGTTTCAGTGTGGGAGGGCAGTTAATTGGGTATGATCAAATCTACAGGTTTTTTTTTAATGGTAGCATTGTATATTTCCAAATTCTTTTACTCATTGCTTCCTTTGTAAATTGTCTCTTAAAGAACCTTCATTTATTTTCCAATATACCTGTATGAATAGCACATACACAGAATTTAACTTGGAGAGTTAACACAGCTGATATAAAATATATGAAAAGCAGAATGCTTCGTTTCATTTTATCTTAGCCATTGAGAAGGAGTATGCCCAGTATTTAAAGCAGGATAACAACGGCAATAATAACTGCTAGTACTTTGTACGGGTGATTTTTTTTTACAAATTAAAAGTAATACAAGTGTTATCAAATGAGGAAATGTCATATGTTTTTATCAGAAAATAACATAGCTTATGCCATTGTATAGGCATGGTATAGTTGTGAATATTTGATCTTTGGGTGGTTGGCCTATCGGAAAGTTATAACCCCTAAGAAATTGAAGTCTTTTATATACCAACATTTTTTTCTGGTTCCCCTGAAAAGTAGTAACAGATTCTCATGCCACACTCAACATAAAAGTTCTTCAGTACGTGGTCCCCATGTCTCAATCCATGCCGCCCCCAAAATCATTAGACAACCTTATGCAGCCATACCAGTCATCTGACCACTGAACATATAAGTGTTCTACTCCCACTACATTGTACCATCCTTTACATAGGAGCGTGTGCACCAGTTGCTACATACTTGCCACCTACCACTGCTTATGTGATAATAGGCTATTCTAGAATTCCTGTAGCACTATCACTTTGTTATCCATTTGCCATTTAAGAATGTTAAAGAATGAATGACATTATTATGGATGAGACCAACCATTTCCTATCCTACCCTCCCTCACCGTGAGAAATTACCTGTAATTCATTCTTCATCCTTCCCCTCAATACCAATATGTGAATGGTTACACTCATGAAGACCTACTTCAATCTCCATCCTGCCCATCCCAATGTAGATCCCTCATGCGAGACATTGAGAATATTACCACCATTTATATCCTTCACAACATTACAGCCAGCAGGGTCTCTGTGCAATGAATGTCTCAAAACCATTCTCATGAGCATATCCTTAAAGTTCTGTGATGTATATAGGGCTTCACTTTTGGACTTCTTCAAATCCATAGGTGAACCATCCAAATTAAGTATTTTGGTTTAAAATGTCACAAGCATGTTCCTTGCCTAGTAGCACAGGGTGGTCAGGACATGGAGATGAAGTACTTCACATTTACCCTTCCAAACTTTAAACTTAACTGAGAATACCCTGGCTTTCCAGTGTGTGGGATATATAAAAGAAAACTGGGATTTTTAGGTAACTGACCTTAGAAGTCATTAATAAGTATTTACAACTGTATTTCAATTAAATTGAGTTTCAACCTGGGATTAATATTAAGTAGCAATGGCCAGATTCCAGCACCCTTATACACACTTAGTTCTCTACTCGAAAAGTGAGTGAAGTCAGTGGAATTATTCATCAAGAAAGGTACTACTCAATGAAGGACAACTTGGCTCTCAGTATTCAGTTGCCAAATATGTGTTCATTTTAATATTTCATTGCTAGAAATTACTATGAATTATGAAACATTTGAAATTACCTGCAAAACCGAGACATTTTCTTACTACTCCTACCAAAATGATTTGAAGTAATTATAAATATTTTCTTTCTTTGTAAGCATGGAAACAGTCAAGTAGTCATGGATTCTTGTCTTCCTTAGAGCTGTACGGTGCTCTTAAGTATAATCCTAAACAAGGAATGGGGCATAAACTTAATTAGAATTGTGCCTCAAATATACCCCTCTGAGGTACAGTTCCTCTCATGCTTCCCTATTGCAATGGGGGTGGGAGAGTAATCTGCTGCGGCCTGCTTTAGGGCACCGCATACTCACCTTGCATTGTCAGATCCATTGGGAAGATTATAGAGCAGGGTTGAGCTATTGTTCTACCCCTCCTCCCCAATCTTTACTTATATCCTTGCAGGATAAGGGGAGTATTGGGTATGCAGCACATGTAATGCAGCCACGCCTGGGCCTTACTTACTCTTATTCTTGCATGGCTATGTTAGACCTAGGCATGGTCTAGCCCTTAATGTAGATGGGGCATATATAGAAGTCTTTTCTGTCTCCATGGCAACAATAAGGTATAGATGTGCCTTGGTATCATTCTGTAGTCAGAGAAAGGAAACACTCACTATTGTCTCCAATGGGTGAAAGATGAGCTTTCATTTGGGGGCCGGGCCGGGAAGAAGCGGCAAAGCAAAATAAATCATATAGGTGTTTCTGAATAGAGCCGTATCTAGAGGATAATCTGTCATCTGCGTTTAGTTCTGTCTGAGAACAACTGAGCAATGCTTCTTGGCTGTCAGGAAAAAGTGGAAGAAGACACACAATCAAAAGAATCTGAGCCACTGAGATGGTGTAAATAGGACCATTTACACCAGTTGATAATCTGACTGTGCGACTTTTATGTAAAGAGAAAAATGAATATGAAAGGCTGCTGAAAGCAAAAACAGCTTGTACTGTAGATAACACAGTAATAGAAATAGCATTAAAATGTTTAATATAATAAAACAAATCCCACTAAAGAAATAGGTATGATTTTATGGGAAACACAACTGAATAGTTAAAATGTTCAATTCCTTGTTCAGTTTTAAAAGATAAAGGGCCAGACCTTCAGCGGGTATAACATGGCATAACTACATTGGCTTCAATGGAGCTACACCAATTTACAGCTGTTGAAGATTTGGCCCAGTGGTTTTTTTTTTACATTAACAAAAGCCAATTTTATGAAATTACATAAAATAATTGGAAAATATGAATAAAAATATAAAACAAAATTATAAAATTGAAAAAATATTAAAACAACATTTACTAGAAAGGGAAATACCACCTGCAAAGAAAAAAAAACCAAGCATGTTAAATGATGTATACAATATAGTTTTGGAAAGATTATTAATAATTTATGCTAATCTAGAAATAGACGTGATCAACCATGGAATTCTCTAAACAAGTCTGGGTACTCAAGCATAGACTAATCCACTGGACACACACCCAGTGTCCTGAAACTCCACTTTGCTTGGGCTGTAATATTCACATCAAGTGGGATATGGTGTGTGAGGAAGGACAACCTCATGTCTATGTTGAAGCCACACTGTTCCACTTGACATAATCGTTATTCATTTACCTGACAGAGACTGAGTCATCATGTTGAGATTGGGGCTGTTAGTAAAGGTGAAGAGAGACTGGACCAATCTAACAACCATATTGTTCATCATCCCTCACAGATGATCACTCCAGCATAAATGGATACAAAATCTACCTTGGATCATAGGGGAAGCCCTTGAGACATTTCTTAGCGCCTGCGTTTGTTCTGTACTGATGGCTTTCATCTTTCAGGTATTTGATATGACACTTTCAATATGAATAGTCACTCCTGGGTGGAGGATTGGCTACAGATCAATTGTCTGATGGATTGTCAGCCATGCAGTCACTAGCTGCATATAGTGGCAGGATAGTCCTTTCAAGGAAACTTGTAAAATAATTTGCAAATAACTGGGAAGAAATTATTGTCTACTATCACATGGTTGGGAGATGGAGATTATAGATGCTTCAGCACAGTGAAATACAACAGAAGAGGTCGGGACTTGAGGTATGTCACCATTTTACCAGCATCAAATATGCATTATGGCTTGTGGTCCATATCAGCTGGCCAGGCCTGGATAGATCAGTTGGCTGAGTTAGTATTTCCAATTGCCCATGGGAGCTAGGAGTGTTTTGATTTCCTAATTGGATAGAGGGGTGACCTTAGGTAAGAAGATCAACTGCATTCACCCCCTAGCAGCAGCAAGAAATAGTTAATTGTTCGTGTTGGTTATGTTATTATAATATGATTAATAATATTGCACCAATATGCCATTTATTCCAGCAAAAGTATGATTGCCCTAACTGCTAACATTCACAATATACATCACCTGGTCCTATATTGCACTTACTTGAATTACTGTGCTTTTACAATACTAACTATAAACCTGAATTTGAGCGAGTTAACTCAAGTCAGGGCAGGAAAAAAGGGCAGTTAGATTTTAACATCTCTGATTTGTTAATGGAAATGCAAATAGGTACATGCCTGTTTTTTTTTCATCCAGAGTTGAAAATTTCCCAAGAATATCTCCTTTAAATCTAAATAGTCCTCCTGGTTAATTAACTTTAAGTGTCAACATTTTTCTTTTGTCCATGGAACATACTTATATAAGGGCAAATGCACTGGCCACTTCATATTCTGTTAAAACAGCAGAGGCCACAGAGTTCTGTAGAGGAGTAAATAAACTGTTATGAGCAATGCGTCAGAGAATCGATTGTATCCTCCTTAAGTGATAGTTATACAAGTGGAAGTTGAGTTGGGGCAGCATTCACCTGTGCAACTAACTTTTTCCAAATATTTTAACATTTATGATCACTGTGGTTGGGGGTTGTTTTGTTTTGTTTTTTAAGAAAAAAGTTCCCTCACTCTCTCAAAATCCTTTAGATTCAAGGTACCTTTCCTTGCCCCACTGCAAGATTAGTAATCCCCATGGATCAAAACCATTTTTCCTGGATGTTAAGAAAATAAAAAATTAATAACAGAACAGACCAATATTTGATCTAGTCCAGAATTTTGGTCTCCAGCAATAGCAAATGACATGTTTCAGAGGAAAGTCTAGAAATCCAGAGTGGAATAAATGTGTAACACTATCCCATATGGGGAAAATTTCTTTCTGACCCCAGAAATTGATCAATTTATACCATAAAAGCATGAAGATTGATATCCATTATAATTTTTTTGAACTAGTGTAACTGAATATCCTATTCTTAAGTCACATAAATGACTCATAGTTACAACAGAATTTTATGGCAGCCAGTTTCTAGATTAATAAGAATGTAAGATTTGCCCTATTGAATCAGATCAGTGGGCCACCTGACAGCGACCCATACAAAGTGCTTCAGAGGAAGATGCAAGAACTCTGAAGTGACCTCCTTATAAATATAGTGTATAAATATCAGTGTACTGCTGATATTTAGAATAAATAACTTAAACGCCAACCTGCCTAGTCATAACAGTGACTATTCTGAAATATTGTAGGTTAATACATGGTAGTAATAGAGTATTAACATGGTATGTTAGTGCCAAGATGAAGAAATTTTGCTGAACTGTGCATGTTCTTTCCTAGTATCTTACACTTTTATGTAGGACAGGAGTCATTTGAGAACAGCACTCTTAATTTGCTGTATTGAAATGAACTTTACAATGTAATACAATAAAGCATTTGTTTCTCTTATGCTAGCTTTCTTTCTTCTGTACTTTAAACCAGTTGTGACATTTTTGAAAGAGGACCACATTGGCCAGACCGCAGCTTGAACAGCACATCATAAATTGAAGAAGAACTGTGTGTACTCTATTTGCATCTCTGAACCCTTTCAGATTATTTTGGCTTCCATTTCTTCCTGGTAGACATTTAGAGTTCCTAATATGAACAATGTCCAGGTGCTGGGTTTGTTTCTTTTTCTTAATTGCTGCTACATTTCTCGTTTTGGCCAGCAGTCTTTTAAGGAGCTAGAAAGGACTTTTCTCCGATAGCTGATTGGCAGCTAGAGATGTGGAGTTTTCACGTTGGCACACACAGGAGTCCTGGCTCAGTAGGAGGTAGTATACTATTATAGTTTTTGTAACCACTGTAAGGCAGATGTCCAACTGAGGATTAACCAATGCAGTCCTGGGGAGTGGTTAGACTCTTATTGTGCATTGCAGGGCAAAGGGAAGGCTTCCGTGTCTATGCAAAAAGTGCTGCCTGTCATTGAAATGCTCATCCCTCACATGAGGGAAGAGTAGTATGGAATTTGGGGCCTTCTTGGTCCTTGTCCCTTGGTGTATTTTACAGGAGGGAGATCAGGATAGGCTCCTCTTAGGGATTGCTCTGCCTTAATGGCTGTTTATTTGGGCTCCACACTTACAGTGCATCAAAGAGGAGCTTGTCTCTGACAAGCCATAGGAGGATTGTTGGAGCACAGTTCCTCACCAGCTTTGTTTTAACCCTTTGCAGGTCAATGAGAGATTTACAAGGTGGGGGTGGAGGGTCTAGAGGGCAGCAGGGACACTGAAGAGCAGTGGAACTGGAGAACAGTAAGCTTCTGGGCCTGGGGCTAAGCCTGGAGTTCCAGTGACCAGCAGCGCTGGGCATTGCTCAGTATGCAAAGAGACTCCCATTGTAAGACACACAATACACAGTGGTCAGACAAGGAGGTAAGTGTCTCCCATCTCCTGTCTAGTGGAATCCATCTTAAGGCATGTTACCTCTGGGTGGCCTGCTATTAACTTCAAGGTTTTAAAAACATAATTTACAATATATATGCATATATCTCCTTACATGTTATCCACACATACATTTCACAAAGGTTACGATAACTAGTGTGACACTGGCTTTCAGTAGACACCTTATGTGACACACTTTGGCAAACGAATGTGTAAATCCCCAGGGGGGTCCCTATTATCCTTTTGCATTCCTGTGCCCTCTGCCAGTTGGCATCAAGAGGTCCTTGGGACACACCTATGCAGCCTTATTGCTTTGCACAAGTAAACATAGCAAATAATTCTATTAATTATGTATAAGGAGGAAAGAATACAGCTGGCTGCAGTTTACCTCATTTGGATTTGCAGTGGTAACAAGAGAAAAAAAATCTCACTTGGGCCAGGTCTACAATAGAAAATTAGGTCAGCACAATTACATTGCTCAGAAGTGTGAAAAATCCACACTCCTGAGTGGCATAGTTAAGCCCTAAGTCCCCATATAGACAGCATTAGGTCAATGGAAGAATTCTTCTGTAAAGCTAGCTACGGCCTCTCAGGGAGGTGATTACCTATGCCAACCTCCGTCAGAGTAAGTGTGCCGCTGTAGTGTTTTAAGTGTAAACAAGCCCTCACTTTAGTCACTACAGTCTGCATGTATGACTGACTACACCTTAGGACCTAAATCTGTTGTGTAAGAAATTGTACCAGTAACTTTTTAGAGTAGAATCATACTTTAGTGTTCCTCATAAGAAACCATTTATTTTAAAGTTGTAGGGTGAAATCCAGGGTCCAGTGAAGTCACTGAGGAAACTCCCATTGATTTCAATGGGACTAGGATTTCACCTCTACAGAATACATAAGAGCAGTGCAGCTGTGATGGAATATTTTTAATATTACTTCATGTTCATTTGCTTTGTATTTGAGTGGCTCTTTGCGATCTCCTAGTTTCTCCTGTGGACTCTCTCTCCATCATCTTGGATGAGGAAGTGTGGCTACTGCTCCCTTTGACTCCTGAGTACCACCCAGAGCACTGACCAGACGATAAAGGAAGGATGGAGTCAGAGTTGAGTGGTGATCTCTGCTTCTGAGCACTAAGCTTGCTCCTCCTACAGTGGTCCCAGTTTCTGTTAATCCTGAAGCAAGGAACTGCGTCTGGATCCTCTGTTACCTCTAGTCTATTTGGGCAAGCCTTGTATGCTGTTTTAAAAAAGCTAGTTTGAACTATACATAACCTGATATATTGGAACTCCCTTAGGGCTTGTTTGATAATAGTTTTTCTTTTAAGCAGATACACCAACTCCTTTTGCCTTGCCATTTTTTCTTCTCTTTTAAATAAGGAATTTTTTTAAATAAAACAAAAGAGTGTGAGAGTGAAAGCTTATGTTTCAGGGAAGAAACGAGCAAGAGACCATGGAGACTACATAATTGGGTGTGATGTGTCAGCTTCTCAAGCAAGTTTAGGGACTATTCTGTCATCACTTCCAAAGCGCATAAACGAGAGGAATGCATAACTCCTCTGCATCTTCCATAACTTAACCAAACACTGGATTCTCCTATCAGAGTAATTCAGTCATGGCAATTAATGTGCAGGTGGTTTATACATTAGCAAAGGAAGAAAGGGGGGGGGGAAGGAGAAAGGGAGAGAATGAGATAGTGTGGCATGAAAAAAAAAAAGAGGAACTGGCCAAATCAGCACAGTCATCCCATTTTTGCCAAGCAAGTTAGGCCGCCTATATAAGCTACTCTGGCTAAAGGCAGCCTTGGGCTATTCTGTCAGCTGACATCTCCCCTTATTTTTTCTGATCATTTTCTCTTCCCTAAAAGCAAAAAACATTGGTCAACAACAATAGAACACATTTCACCTATGTTCATAACCCCAGAGCAACCACTGAATATGCATATAGGCAGTTTTCAGGAACCTGGAGTTAGGCAGATAGGGGACTTATCAGTTGTATCCTCTGTGGCATTACACTCCCTATGTTTATGGAAATATGCTTATGAGTGTGAATATAATGTAACTGGAATATGCTTTATGCAAAAAGTCTCTTGTAAGGTATCATTACAAAGCTTATAATCTACTGAGTGTGTTCATCCTATTTGTATGAATGTATCATTCATTGTATGAGCTGTATCTGAAGCTAGAAATATGAAGTATTACTCTGAAGTCCTATTGTAACTATGAAAAGTGTGGGCCATTAATGGTGGTTTAGAATCTTGATGGCTCCCATTAACCAGGACAATTGGTTGTAAATGGCTCTGTTTACTTGTAAGCCTACCTGTGTTCATGTGAGTCAGGCCAAAAAGAATGGAGGCTTGGGTTCTCACAGGACATGTGACCATGTCACCTGGTACTGGAATCCATCTTATGACTGATGCTTTTCCATTTAGAAGGTGAGGTGGGAACCCAGAGAGACAGAAGATTCCTGCCTTGTGCCAAAGCCACAAAATGGGGTGGAACAGAACAAAAGGGGTTTCCAGTCATGGAGAAATCCCTAGTTACCACCTGAGCTGGAACAAGGACTATACTAGGGGAAAGGATTGGGCCCAGACTAAGAAGGGTGTGAAAAGAAAAGCTTCTGTGAAAGAAGCTTATTGGGACATCTTTGAGGGTGAGATTTACCTGTATTCAGTTTCTTAAATGTATTAGGCTTAGACTTGCATGTTTTGTTTTATTTTGCTTGGTAACTTACTTTGTTCTGTCTGTTATTACTTGAAACCACTTAAATCCTACTTTTTATACTTAATAAAATCACTTTTGTTTATTAACTAACCCAAAGTAAGTGATTAATACCTGGGGAGCAAACAGCTGTGCATATCTCTCTATCCATGTTATAGAGGGCAGACAATTTATGAGTTTACGCTGCATAAGCTTTATTCAGAGTAAAATGGATCTATTTGGGGTTTGGATCCCATTAGAAGCTGAGTGTCTGGGTGCTGGAGATAGGAAGGCTGCTGAGCAGTTTTGGTTAAAGTCTGCAGCTTTGGGGGCGTGGTTCAGACCCTGGATCTGTGTTGCAGCGGAGTAGCATGTCTGGCTCAACAAGACATGGTTCTGGAGTCCCAAGCTGGCAGGGAAAAC
Source organism: Terrapene triunguis (assembly GCF_002925995.2). Lineage (NCBI taxonomy): Eukaryota > Metazoa > Chordata > Testudines > Emydidae > Terrapene > Terrapene triunguis. The sequence continues at coordinate 6,561,228 of NW_020665057.1, read as the reverse complement.
GGGCTCAGAGGTAGTTTCATCACATCAGGTGACAGAACACGTCACACCATCTCTCCTGTAAACTTCATTTGAAGTCAGACAATTTGTCACAAGCTGGGCTGTCCCTCACAAGTAGTCAGGTACTAGGCTTTGATGTAAATTTACAGACTATGAGCCAAAACTCATACTCATGCTAAAATAAAAAAAAAGAATTATTCATAAGGGTGTTACAAGCTCAAATTACTATTATAGATATTTTAAACAGTTTGTCAACCTAAGAAACTACTTGAAACTATGGTCAAAACTAAACCTAATCTGAACCTCTTAAATTAAAAAAAAAGTTTAGATTAAAGTTTTAACATTTATTTTATTGTTGAGTGCTTCTGCACTTCCTCATTCTGATGCAGACAGGAAGCAGAAATGCCAAAATACCAAGTGATGAGATCTTGGGTTATTTTTCATTTGAGCCTAAACAGGAAATAAGATTTTTCATACAACAAATTTTGCTCTCAGGAAAGGTTCTCAGCTCCTATTAAAGTCAGCAGAATTTAGAGATCATCATGGTAGGTACATTTGAAATACCATAATGAGCACAGATTTTTGTATCATGATTTATTTGAAAACCTTGCATCTGAAGAACATGCAAAAATCAGGGGGAAAAAAGATTTTCGTTAGATTTTCTCTGTATTATATTCCAGATTATTATTGGCATATGTAAGACCTGTGGAATTTGGAAAAGAGTTTTCCTTTGTGGCTTATGGGCATGACAAGGGAGTAGCATAGCTCCAGAAATACTACTGAGTAGGGTGCATATTTGGAAGCAGGTGTCCCAACTGCCAAAGCCAATTTCTGATTTGATTTTGCAAGTCTAAAATGATACATTAATCACTGACCTGACAGAGTCATTGCAGAGAACATGGAATTTATTAGTTCAAGCATTTCACATACAATATTTTAGAAAATTATTAGCTTCAAATAAAACCCCACTCACATCATGCTTGTCAATTTGGAATCTCACTGGCAAATATGGAATTAAAGAATACAAAAATATAAAACAATATCACTGTACATGTGCGACTTTCAGTTTCTCTGTGAAAGGATAAACTTGAAGTTTAAAGGACATGATCACCTATTTTGATACAAACTGCAGTTATTTGTTTCATTCTATTTGTAATTATTCTTTTAAGCTTGAAAACGATGATTCACTTAATTTTAATCTTACTTATGCCGCAAACAATTATTTTCCCCTCTGTGTGTTTAACAGAACAGAAGCTAACTTGATTTTGTTTCATTCATTTAATACTCTCCTGCTTTGTTTGTGCATTAACATCAGAAATTGTAGAGATTAAATATAATTGGTTAAATACTGATACAAAGACAGGAAAGAACAACATACTGCTTTTGTGTAGGTCCTACAGAAAATGGCTGATTATTTTCTTCTTCAGTGAGAGAGTCCTAGATTTTTTTTTTTAAAACACATTTAGAAATGGAAAGATATTCTCAACCAGTTTACTGGCTTCGATTAAGGAACTGGCAATGATTTAAACTACTATGTATTATGATCACCGTTTTGCAAGTTCTACACTTCTTGAACCACAACCTTTACAGAACTCACAAAATTGTCATCATAACACACAGAAGCTTAAATTATTGCCAGTTCCTTAGTCACAACCAGTGGAATTATATGGTAATACAGATTCAGGTGACACAGACATTCATGATGAGCACAGTATAAATGCCTAGATGGATATAGCAGTGCTATTCAGCATCCCAGATCAGACAAAAAAAATCTTGTTTTGCCTGGAATCACACTCCTATATGTTTCATTATGTCTGAACAAATCGGTCTGATAAAGTAAAAATCAACTTGAGATTTCCCCCCAAAACTCAAACCAAATTTATAATCTGATCCTGCATCATGTGAATAGCCCTATTTGTTTCACCAGAATCCAGTACAAACATAAGGTTGCATGAGTAGGGGCTGTTGTACTGGACTCCAAAATTTAACCTTTTGTTAAGTCTACAAGTTTGGCTAACATTTTTTTAATTACAATTTTATACGCATAGAAAGACCAGATATACAAAAATACCATGAGAAAGAAAGTAATTCCTACCCAACTGAGTGCAGCAACCACTAAACCCCATGCAATATTGGCTGTTCTCTGGACTGATTTCCAGAACAAAGGACTAAGTTTAGATAAGCTACAGATAAACATCTGAATTGGTATATTTCAAACACCACCAACCTTTGCACAAAAGAGGGACAGCAAGAAGGAGATATGCAAAGTCCGAAACGGAACCAGAAATGAATTTTGCAATTTCCCCCGTATTTCTACTAATTTAAACCAAAAGTCCAGGTCTGAACACAACCTGAGCTTTTTTGGGTGTTAAAAATCTGGATCTGGATTAGAATTTTGCAGCATGGGTCCATTTTGAAATTTCCCTTCATTAGTTTTCATCCATTTGGACCAAGGCTCCCACATTAAAAGATAAAATTTGACTTCAGAAAATGACTGGATGCACCTACATATAATGTAATGCCATCCAGCCATATCCACCCATCAACACTGCCACCAAAAAAAACACCCAAAATCAATAATTATCTACAGGAGGAGAATAAAGGTATTTTTTGGCTTTAAACTATTATTTTGACAAATATGAATTGTAATTACATAAATGTAATTTTAAATACTTGTTCAAGAATCCTTCTGGATGATTATATTGTTTAAAATATTGTCTTCCACAAAATTGTCTGATAAAAGGGCTTTGAACACTAAATATCCTTAAACTCCCCTAAAAGTTCTTCTATCTAAAACAGAAAGTACATGTCTGAACTACGATATAGCTTAAGCTGTGACTAATGTGTCCAGTTTTCATGGTCATCCTTAGGTACCTGCTTCTTTTCTAGCTGTCCATAGATATTAAATTATTCTTTTGTCTGCCAGCAACAGGATTTCTCATATCAAGTGCACATACTATTTTTACTGTTAAAATTCATGTGAAACATGAGCACAGCTAGTGTTCAGCAAGCAGTTAGGGTAAGACAAAGTCATGTTCAGCAAGCAGTTAGGGTAAGACAAAGTCATCACCAGGATCACCCCATTGTTGATTCCCCTCTTCTGCACCATGTGACCTGTGGGATCTGCAGATCACAATTTCAGCTTGCCATCCTGCTGATCTCAAAAAATTAAAAAAATCAGCAAAAGCTGTTTCTTTTAATGTGTGGATTCCAGGTCCTAGAGAGGCTGAATATAAAATGGCTCTGGTCAATCTAGAGTTACACTCAACCCAATTCATCAGGGAACAAAACAGAACCTTCCCATTCCCTAAGATTCCTGGAACAACGCCTTTCAAAAAGACAGATACAGTGCTGGCTGCCATCCAGAAGAGAAGCTGTTTTTAATTATAAATGATATATATTTGTTAATACCTCAATACTCTTTAGCTTCTTCATTATGCCTTGATTAATGTTTTCCAGTACATGTGATTCGTTGTAATTTAATGTTTGTTGTTCCGTCACCTCTTTTTTGATATTTCTATCTCTAATAAACTCTCATCTTCACTACCTATGATATAAAGGGCAGCTCTGTGGTATATATTTCCCTCAGCACCATCTGTGGCAGTATAAGAACCTAGAAAGAGAGACTGGTGGAGAGATGTAGGAACAATGCAAAGAAATACTTTAGCTTTTCTGAAATCTCCCTAGACTTCCTAGCTCTGCTGTAATTAAAGATTATTTATTTGTTTTAATCTCTTGGGCCTTTTGTTCTTCACATTTCTTCTTAGTCCTTTGTTACAGGATGTAAGGTTCCTATGCAATTTGTATTGTTTATTCTCTTCATATATAACTAGTTACTTTTCATATTTTATAGTCATCACCATAAATCACCATGATCACTTGAGGTCCATCAGGCCTCACAGAGAGAGCGCCAATCACAAAATGTCATTCGTGTTGTTCTAGCCAGTCCTTCAGCCATCTGCTAGCCAGGCTGTCAGTGGCACCGGACACCCGATTGGCATAGCCCACCGCAGCCCAGAACCCCTGAGCGATCTGCCAGCCTCAGCCTCCCAAGTAGAGGGATTACAGGTGCGCGCCACCGCGCCCAGTTCATCACCATCAATGGGGATGAAAATCTGAAATCTCATATTTTAACAAACCAAAAATTTAACTTTATTTTTAAGCTGGTTACTTGAAGTGTTTTGATTTTTGACTTTTTTGTACTATGTATTAACTTAAATTTCACAACAAAAACAAAAAACTTGAAATTTTCATTTATTTTGAAAATGTCAAAATGGGATATTTAAAAAATGTTGAAACTTTTTTCCACACTCTTTTTTTTGAAAATGGAAATTCATCTAAGCCATTTCCTGCTAAGTGTTGATTTAGATGAATCAGCATTTTCCATCAAAAAAACACTTTGTAGACAAATTCCTCTAATGAATAATTCTCTTCCTCTACTTCTACTGTAAAGTCTGTTCTTTCTGAGGGAAATTTTTCTCTCACTTCCATTTTCCTTGTAACCTAGGAACATAGGAATTGCCATATTAGATCAGGCCAGTGAACCATCTAGTTGAGCATGCAATATAAGCAACTTTGGAAGAAGGTACAAAGAAACTATATGGGTTATAAAATAACCCATCAACAAGGAAAGTTTCTTCCTAACTCACATTAATTAAAGGTTGTGTTATGCCCTGAAACCCTCCCCAACTCTTGTTTTTTTTTTTAATATTTATTACTACAAGTCTGGATAGTCTTATTATCCTTATACATGACCAAGAATATTTTCTTTAAAAAGGCAGACAGTCTGAAGTGAAATACACTATATGCACAACAATATGTATTGGAGAGCATTATAAATAATCACAAAAAATCTGTATGAAAGCCCTCAAAGATTACAAGTTCCAATAGGAACATATTTGTTAATTTCATGCTTCTTACAAGAATTTATATAACACATGACAACAAGTGTCAACACTACCTAAAACTCCTTTGGACTTAGGATAATGTGGTTCTAATCATGGCTTTAAAAAAGTACTGATTTAAGCATAAAAAGGTTTAAAAACTGGAATTAGTCTTATTGAAATATACTTTATTAAAAATACTGAAATGAACTTTAAAGAATTTTAATTATTCACAGAGAAGATTCTAGCTCAAGTGTGTATTAAAGTACTTTCCCATTATTAGTTTTTGCATTGCATTAATTACTTTAACTATTTCATGGCCCTAGCCATGTGTTTAAGATTTCTTGTAAGGATGCAAGAAATATACCACTACAGAATTAGTAAAGACAAATATAGTAGAGAAAAGCCATTAGTTTATTTTAAATTTGGTTTAAAAGAATGCCTATGAAATTAATGAAATTAGTCAATGAAATTATCTGTAGCTGAGACCAATCATTTCCTGTTTTTCAAGAAAAGACCTGGAATTCTCCCTCTCCTCTTCACCCTCCAACTTTTTTGTTTGGTTTTAAATTTCTGATCTATAGCCATTGCCATTAAAAAGTCTATGTTTACAAGAGTTACCACACAGTGCTATCTGAGATATCACTATTTCCATTTCTATGAATAGGGAAAGACTGCAATATCAGGTACCAGAGATGTGATGTGTGCCCTTTTTTGATCAGCTGTTCTGCATTCTGACTAATGGTTTTGACTAATATTCAGACTTGCTTGCTCTTGGTCATTTATGAGTGTTTTTTGAAAGTGGCATAACTTCAGTGATAACTACAATTGCAAATATTTACTATAAAAGTTATACAATTTTTATTGAAAGGTAACTACATAAAAACAGTAGCATAAACAAAAGGGGAAATGTAAATATACTCATTTAAAAAAAATCCAATAATATAAAATAATATGTTATGTCTTTGTAACTCTTCCGTGCTGTTAAATATGATACAGTTGCCACCAGGCAAGCCATACCATATAACAGTCACTTTCCATTTTCCATATGTTAAAGCATATTAATGTAACATACAGATAGTGTAATACAATATAATATTACACTGTGTAGCATGAGCCTAATAGGCTACCTCTGAGCTGTGGCAGTCTGCAGCCGTGCACAAGTGCTTACAGCTGCAGTGACATGGTGCTAAGCATGTTTTAAGACTAGTCCCAGTCGAGCGGTATCTTATCCAACCAGAAACAATCCCACAATCCAGCTCTTTTTAAGTGATCATCCTTGTATCATAACAGATTAAGGTTGCAGCTACTTTGGATTATATTTAATCTAACCTTTATCCATTCACATCTTCACCTGAAACTTACAAGGACCAAGAGTCAATTGCCAGGGCATAATTCACAATGACACTGATCTTTCCTTCCTCACTCTAATTATCTGGATTAAGAATAACACTTTTGAGTAATTATTTTCACATTGGATAAACATTAAGCTTTCCTGGATTTATCTAAGCTTTTTCTTAACATGAAATAGATCCAACCAGGCTTATAAGAACATAACTGACAGCAGTGACAGCTTAATCAAGGAAACCCTAAACAACTAAAACAATAGGAAATGTTTGTTTTGCATTGGTTTGAATAATCAAGAAACAGAAACTTGATAAACTCAAAGACTTACAAAAAAGAATATCCAGACAGATCAATTACAGTGATGTTACCTTTACAATCTTAATGAAGATGCGAAGTCTTCTCTGATGCAATACAAGCACTGCCACTCAGAAGCAAATGGGAGATTAGAACATGTTTGTTGTAACTGTATAAATGAAAATGGAGTGTATTAATTTATAGGGCTGATCCCACATACAGAAGAACAAACAAGCTACATTAGAATCGGTTTGCTAAAATTATAAAGTGAATCAGGCACCAGCTGTATTGCTTCTGATAACTATTTTTGAAGTAACTGAAATGTCCATCAGAGACTGCACAGACTACCCAAAACTGCTTTCACAAACAGGCTAGAAAAATCTTCCAAGCTTGTCGTTGAAACTACCTATGATCATATACAATTACGTGCTAAAATCACATCACAAAACCCAATTACACTTTGGCTTTGCAGATCCACAGATAACCTCTTAAAGAGCAAACTCCCTTACTGTGTCGACCCCTGACCTCAAGCTCTTTTTCCAATCTTCAGTAACACCACACTACTTTACCAAAGTGAACAACCAAGGCTTGGAATGGCCAAGATTTTGAAGGGTAGCAAGTGTTCCAGTTATGATAACTTTGAGGTTAAGGGAACATACTGTTAATACCTTATTCTTGACTTTTAATGCATTCCATATACTATATTTTATTCAATCCTAGCATTATTTCTGAATGAGTTCTCAGTAGATATTTTTTCATTCATTGGAGGATTTTAGTAATTTATAAGCAATAATTTTATTTTGCTTTGAAAAGGCTAAAAAAGTATGCATCAATTTAACAGGTGTTGGGAGTAGAATCTCAAACAAAGAAATGTATTTACATTTCAATTTTATGAATTATTTTAAAAAGTGATCAAATAAGGAGGGTACAAGGCTTAAAAGAAGGTTTCATTTAATGTTACCTCCCTGAAGCTCTATAATGACATTCACATTGATGGGAGTTTCTCCGGCTGCACTTACTGATAATAAATACTATAGAACTGCGCTTTTCATTTTAGTTTATGGAACCTTGGTTTTTATGCTTCTCAGTCATATCAGGAGGGGAAGGGGACTAACGCAGAAAATTATTAGTTTCCCTTACCAGGGAAGACAGTTCTGAGCATTTAACTCTGAGGCAAAATTAGTAGTGAACATTTGTGCATTGCACTCTGACTACAACTAGTGCATTGAAATGGGAACTATGCCTAATACCACCCAGATCCATTTACAGAACTAGTTGAAAAGCTTTCTATCAAAACTATTTTGACTAAACATTTTTTTCCATGGAACATGTTGACTTTTCTTTGAAAATCCAAAACCTTTTTGGTTTGTTTACTAAAATTTTTCCACAAAAACGTAATGAAACTTTTGTTTTTGTTGACATTTTCCGTAAAATCCTGCCTTCTCCTTCACATTTTCTAACTGACTCTATCCAGATTGGGAGGAGATATTTTCAAACCATCTCAACACAAGGAAATTTTACTTCAACAAACTAAGAGAAACCAGGTCAGAATGGAAAAGGAACCCAACTATCAAAAACTGGATCATTTGCTAGAACAAGAAACTCTGTAACTGGTAACTGCCTCTCAAAGGATAGAGGATGTGCTGGCTGACACCTCACAAATGGAGAAAGTGTCCCCAGACCCAGAAATATTCCTCAAACTGAGTATGCTATGGAGAACTCTAGTCATGGATCTGTTCAGCAACGTTCCTAAATCAAAGCTGCAGGAGAGAAGGATGCATTCTCCATCCCTTAGACAAGCCTACTGCTTCTCTGTATTTTCCTCCCTTCTAAATGCTCCAGCACTTTTGCTGGTAGCTTTTGAAGTGCAGGCTGCTGGTCAGACTATGGTTACTATCCCACAGAAGCAAACATTTCCCCACAGTCTTGGAGAAGCGGGGCAACATGTTTCAGATGTAAGAGAGGAGAGGGAAAGCTCTGCAGTTGAGGATTCTCTGGTGATCATATCTGCTGCCTTCAGGGAACCGTGGCAAAATGCAGGATTTTAGGAGCATGTCATCAAATTCTTGCTTTCAGTTTGGAAGGAAGCAAAATGCAAAACAGGGTTGATAGGAACTTTGTATTGTGGACAAAACATTTCCTTTTGAAAGTTAGACTGATTGCTGTCATTTAGAGCTTCTATGAAAGCATGCATTGGCTTCTCTTCACCGCCAACATCTCTGGTAACTAGAAATAGGGAATTCAACATACCAGTTAGAGAACCTTCTGGCCAAACCCATAAAGCCCCAAACTTAGATTTTGGGGGGATATTAATGTTTCACTAAATAAGTAATGTAAAATTCTGATCTCACTGACCACATAATAAATGGGGAGTAAATATACTACCTTAAAAGGATTTCCTGATTTAAACAGTATTCTAGGTTTATATTGGTATGACTGAGGATAGGTCAACACTAACTGGGAGGTGTAATTCCCATCTAGGGTGACCAGATGTCCTGATATTTGGGGCTCTCTCTTATATAGGCACCTATTATCCCCCACCTCATGTCCCGGTTTTTCACACTTGCTGTCTGGTCACCCTATTCCCATCTTGGGTAGACATATGTCCATTAGCTCTGCTTGAGTGAGTGCCTAAAATAGCAGTGTGATCGTGGCAGCATGGGCTAGCTGCCCAAGTACAATCCTGCCCAATCCCCTGGGTAAATACTCAGGTGGCTGGCCATAGTCGACACCAATGTCACCACAGCCTCAGTGGTGTTTCTTAGATGCCAGCTTGAGCAGAGCTAGTGCATGTACATCTACCCGAGCTGGGAATTTCAGTTCCATTTGCAGAACAGACATACCCCGAGACCAGAATATGGCCCACAGACTGTGTTGGCAACTCCTACAGGATTGCAAATTTAGCTGCAAAACTGGCATGTCTCTTATGCCTGACCTGGCCTGTCAAGTCAGAAATAGTTCGAAGGCCCAATGAGCCTTGGAGGAAGTAAAACCCCAGATATCAATTTCTTCTATCTGGGAGAAACAAACTCCAAATTGTTTACAATCTTACTTTGCGTTATCTGGTCACAAATAAGCAGAACTTAGAAGCTTGTGGTCCCCTGCTTAGAGAAAATATTCAAGGGTCCATGGAAAGAAAGACTGTTATAGAGACTTGGCCCAATTCTCCTTTAACTTGGATTGACTGTATACCATTGCAATTCCAGTGATTTCATTGGAGTTACTCCTGCTTTACAAGAAAAATCAAGCTCTCAGAGAGCTGTTACAATCAGGGCTAAGATCAAATCACAAAATCTCCAGACTTAGATAAATCTAAGTTTGGGGCTCACACAGTTTGAGGGGCAGCTGCAGTAGTCTGTAAAGTATACAGCATCTCCACACTGTTATCTGAAGCCCACTGATCAGGCAAGAAGACCGTCACAAGACTTTATAAAAGACCATCTGATGTGGACAGAACAATGGACAGCTGAGAATCTCAGGTCCTAGAAAGTGGTATTACCTATAAGTAAAATGGATGTAACATTGTTCTTGGAAGTATAAAAAGTTTTGATTTTTAAGAATAAGTAATTAATCCTATTTTTGATTAGAACACCTGCATATCATTATGCCCATCTGAATATAGTTTCTGGAAAAATGTTTATCAAAATGTTGAAAAGAATGAATAGCTGCCTAATCCTCTTTTGTTTTTAAGGAAAAGCTACGCTTTCACCCATTTCTTGAAGATCTCAAAGAAACGGGGTAAGAGACCAAAAATAAAGGGCCCTTTTATTCTTTTGAGCCATGAAAAGTTTGTTTTTGTTTTCTTGTTTTCCCTGTGGAAGTGTTCTATGTACCCTTACTCTAGACTCTTTGGGACAAACTTATCCTTGGTGTTACTCCACTGAAGTCAATGGAACTACACCACAAATCAATCTAGCCCTTTATTATGTACAGCAGTAGCACCTAGAGGTCTCAGTGGAGATTGGGGCCTTATTGTGCTAAGCACTGTACAAACACATAGACACACATAGAGAGTCCCTGACCTAAAGAGCACACAGTCTATGTAGACAAAGGGTGGGAGGCAAAGCAGAAGCATTAAAAGTGAAGTGACTTGCCCAAGGTCACACAGAAAGTCAGTGGCAGAGGAGAAGAAGCCAAATCTTCTGTCACCTAGTTCAATGCCCTGTCTACTAGACCACACCATGTTTTAGCCTCGTACCTGGATTCCAACATTTCTAAGGAATGTTTACATGTATTATATATTTAATCTACGTATTCCTATTTGAACCAACCAGAAAAGAAACTTTTATCAAAGTTAATGAATAACTAGGTTATGAATATTTATGATTTTTGGAATGTTTCTTAAAATAACAAACAAACCTCACTGAACTACACACACAATTCCCCGGAAGGAAATATTAAACTTTTATCTGTAAATTGCAGGCAACTTAGTCTTTCACATAATCACATCTGATTAAGTATCATTTAGGTAAACAAGGTTCAATAAGCCCCATTTATATAGGTAAGAAGAGCTTCAGCTTTCTTGCCAGAAGGGTTTCATAGCCCTAGCTTGTTGCTAGATTTACAGTGACAGGAGATAATCCAGAAGTGAAAATGAAGTGTCATTCCCTCATACAAACCAAATTATCTATTTTTATGTTAAAGATAAATCTGTCTCTTTTAAAAAAAAAAATCTGGTATATTTTAAATACTATTTAAATTGAAGATTTGAATGGTGAACTTCAGGTTTATTCCTATTATTTTGTATAAGTAAATTGGTTTGTTTAGTATAAGCTCTGAAATAGTCTGACTTTAGGAATGGATTGCCCCTTACATATGCTTCACTTTTAAAACAGCTTTTCTAAAACATCTCTCACTGATACTTCATTCCCAGCCCTTACATTTTAGCCTGCCATTGGTTTATTATACCAACATGACCTAGTCTCTCTCAAACTTTACCTCAGGAAGTTGTAAAACTGTGATCTTGTTTCAGTTATTAGGAATTCCAAATTGAAAATTAATCTTCCTCCTGGACTTTTAAGAAGTTCCTGCTATCATGAAAATACATTTGAAAATCAACCTTTTTCATGTCCACCTGCCATCTTAATAAAAGTCAAAACCATATGTGCTTCCTCTTTGAAGTCCAGTTTTGTCCTCTAATGATAGCCTTTGCATACCACAATATTGTTCCATTAGCTCTAACTTTGCTTCAGCCAACTGAAACAAACAAAACAAAAAATCAACAGCAGCATGACAAATGCTTGTGGAGACGTGATGCTGATATAACAAATGGTTCCAGTCTATGAAGTTACAAGTGCAAAATAATGTCAACACGTTGCAATGATAAAACAGGCTATGAAAAGGTCCAATATATGTTCAACATTCAGGGCAATTTCTGGTTTGAATTACCAGATCAATTCTTTCCTAGAGTGAAATGATTCTTGTTACAGAGGAACCATTGTTTATTATTTTTTCAGATGTATGTCACAGCCTTCACATTAGTAATTATGATTAATGTGTTCTGATTCATTTATTTTGTGCAGTAGACAAACTAGACTTCATGTTTGGTAAGGAAACTGAAAGTGCTTTTGAGTTTTAGAAACCCACGTTCTAATTCATGTAGAATGAAGTCATCTTTGTTAAAAGGTTTGTGGTAAGTCGTCTTGCGATTCTTCCAAAGTGAAAGGTATCAAAAGTACACACTTTTTCTGCTCAGCTAATCTCAGTTTGTGGAATGCCTGACATGAAGAGTAGGGTCATAAGAAATGCAGGATGGCTTTAGTCTTAGCCAAGACTTAACTCAATTATAAGTTGCCTATTTTTCTGTAATAAAAATTATAGCTCCTTGGTTTTTTAAATGTATAAACCAGATGGGCAGGAAAATCAAGAGACTAGTTGCTCTATTTGTCACTTGTGAGCTGCCAAGCATAGCACAAAACTCTTGCACATCTATAATCATTCCTTTATGTCCACCATTATAACCTAATCATTCAAACATCCACTAAAAAGAGTAAACACTCGGATGCAAAGGTGGAGGACCTCAGAAACACAGAGACTGATCCAGTGCCTACTATTAGCCCAATGGGTACAGGATCAGGCCCACACTGGTCTGACTAAGGCATGGTCTACTGACCCAGCTTCATGGGTTTAAACTGATTTAGTTAAATTGGTGCAACTTTGGGCATGGGACAATCTCGAATCAATTTTAAACCTTGCTTACACCAGTTTATCTTGCCCCTAAAATAACAACAGTAAAAGATTTGTTATCCGGCATGTTGGGGGAAAGAGGGGTGCTGGTAAATAAAAAATTCTGGTTAACTAAGAGGGAGGGTGTTTGGGTGTGGGAGGGGGCTCAGAGCTGGGGGTTGGGGCACGGGAGGGGGTGTGGGGCACAGGCACTGGGAGGAAGTTTGGGTGCAGGAGGGTGCTCGGGGTAGGGGGTTGGGGCACAGGAGGGGGTGCGGGGTGCCGATCTGGGCGGCGCTCACCTCGGGAAGCTCCCCACAAGCAACGACATGTTCCTGCTGCTCCTAGGTGGAGGCGCAGCTAGGTGGCTCTGCGCGCTGCCTCCGCCCGCAGGTGCCGCCCCCGCAGCTCCCATTGGCCATGGCTCCCGGAGATCAGAAATGCCGGTTTATAGAGCTTTCCAGTTAATAAAGTGCCAGATAACACAGCTTTTACTGTAGTTTAAAACTGATAACTGTTCACCACAGGAGTTTGCATTGGTTTATCTAAACTGTTCATTAATTAATTTCATTCAAACCAGTGTGTATTTAGTGTGTAAACAAGCTCTAAGAGCAGAATCTGGCCCCTAAGCTAACCTTGAATGGTATATTGTAATGTTTGTCTTCAATATTCCTCCATACCCACTGGTTGTCTGTATGTGTCAAGGGAAGTTAATAAAAATGGAGTAAAAAGCAATTGCCAGTGGGATTTTCAATGGCTGACTTCAGTGGAAGCAGTTTGGCTGATGCTGAACACTATTGAAAATCCCACTCTACAATTTTTTTCTAACTAGAGTAAACAAATTAGAGAACATTTATGATTTTAAAAGATCTCATGATTTTTTTTTTTTATTCAAAGACTAATTCATCACTTTTGTAGTCAACTGCTCTCTTGGACGAGAGAACACCAGAGACAGTAATCAGACAAATGGAACAAGGATCTGGACTCTGAGAAATAGTGACATATCGTTGATCGCTATTTGTTTCCAGAGCCAAGAAGAGTAAGAGCAATTCTATAAAATGAGGTAAGGCTGACACTGTCTAGAGGGTGTCTGAGAATCACCCAGGAGGGAGAGAGAGTTGTGTCAATCTCTGAAAATCTGGCTGGTTATTTTGGTGTTTAAATGGGAGTTGAGCTTTTTAAAGCCTGTTCCAAAATGCCTGTTTTTCTGAAGTGCTGAGCTCTTGGAGGAGCTGCAATGACTTCAGCTGGAGCTATGAAAATCAGGCACTAAAGCACTGTGGACCATTTGAGAGCCTAATCCTACTCCACTGAAGAAGCATTGCTATTAAACTTCAGTGGCAGCAGAATCAGGCCCTTAGTGCCCCCACAACTCCAACTGGTATCAGTGGTAGCTGAAGACACCTGATGGGCCATATGGTTTCATTTTCTTTTGGGGCTAGGTCAGTACTAGCCTAGGGAACACAAAGCATCTATAGCCTTAGTAAGGTCTGAAAGAAATTGTAAAGAAAGTTGTTTGCAAGACACACCCAAGCTGCAAACCTTTGTATAAAGGGTTGACAAACCCCCTAAATAATTAGGGCAGGAACCAACTCTACCATACCTTTAACATCCTACCTCAATCTTGTGTGGGTTAAACTTCAGCCAATGTCTCCCATCCAATAGCTGATCTTAGCTAGTCATTTGGAAAGCGAAAACACTGCTCCACCTGGGTCAGACAAGTGATAAAAAGAAAAAGGGAGACATAAGGATGCATGTCACCTGCCCATTTGGGCTGACAGTATAAAACTCTCTGAGACCCAGTACAAGAGAGTCCATAGAAGTGGAGACATTTTCAAGGCTAACTATGGTTACATTATTTCTCATTGCTGGCTATGAAAGAGGGGGGAAGGACCAGAAAAAATAAGGGAAGAGAAGGTATTTGTCCATATTACAGAAGGAGGTATTAAGCCTCATAACTAAAGGCAATTTCCCCACTCTTACAGTGATATGTTTTCTTTTAGACTCCACAGGACTAACTTGAGTTTCTGCAAGGAACTTTTGCTTTTTCCTTCAGTTCCTTTACCATACAAAATGCCAAAGTCTAGCCCCAAGCCATAGATGGCTCATTCTGTCTGATCAGGTACCCATTTTGCACCTGGGTGAACTGGAGGCAGTTTTTCAGTAGAAGACTGAGACTTGAGCCCATGGGCTATAATTAAACCCCTTAACCACTCAGCCACCTTAACTCATAAGGTATTATATATTAAAAAATGTAGCATGTGTATTGTCAAAAAAGATGAACAATTCTGTTATAATTTTATATAGCTATATAATATAAACTATAATTATATGAATTTTATAAACCCACTCACTAAAGCTTTAAGACTTTTTCTTCTGCATTCCAAAGGATAATTGAAATTTATTAACTATGAATATTAATTCCATCTCATAATTAAAAATGAACAGAAGATTTATTGAATCAAAACACTGTTACTGTTATGGTGGGCACTCTCTCTTGAAGTGCCCCCCTTGCATCAAGGCTGGCATGTCATCCTGCATGCCCCTGGGGTCCCAGTGCAGAACCACAGTTGTATCCCTGGCTCAGTTTCCCCTGATGGGCTTTCAATTAGTTCACAGACCCTTTTTTGTAGTTAGCAATGCCCCTTCAGGGGTCTAATTTATTTGACCAAAAAAAGCCAGATATGGTATACAAGAGAGCCTTCATCCAAGCAGCCTAGCTGGAGGACTGAGTTAATCTTAGTCTGTCTGCCCCATCCAAGTTCATCTGTCTCCGCTGCTGTGGCTCCTTATAAATAAGGCACTGTCGACCTGTGACCACCACCACCCTCCCCCCGAGTCAGGCCTCTAGCCATTACCTAGAGAAATGTTCCCTTTCTGGAGTCCAGGCCCTCACAGATGTCAAATCACTGCAACTATTCTCCAGAGCAGCATGTAGCTCTTCTGCTATCTGGACTGCCTGTGCTGTCTGGTAAGGTCCTTTCATTGAGACCAGGTTTCCCTATGGGCTTTGGCATTCTTTTCATAACCTCTGTGCTCCAGGAGTATGTTTCCTACATTACATTTCCTGATGAGCTCCCTAACCAGTTCCCCTCAGGAGTCTGTCTTCTCAGGAGCTTCCTGTCTTCTGCAGGCCTCTTGACTTTATAAGCTTTTATTAGACCCACATGTTCCTTAACTGCAGTTCAGCCAACCTAGGCAATGAACTATTCCCAGGTGGATTTTCCTTAGTGGAGCCTGTCACAGGTAGGCTGGGTGCCTGAACCCCTCAGAGGACCAGCTACCCTGTGAGAGTTCCCATTAAAAAAAACATACAACAAAACAAAACACCTCAACCATAAGAATGTCACATTTTGACCCAATACTACCAACACCTGTAACGACCATCCTTCTCTGAGATTCATCTCAGATAATAATAACCTGAACTACTTAACACTTGTTTGGAAATCGGAAGAAGGTAAATTGCCAGACAACCAACTTTACTATGTAAGTCCTTTCCACTATGTATCCCTAATTTCCTATTTCTTGTAAATACATCACAATAATTAAATTTAAAAAACATCCGATAACAAAACAGAATTAACATAACACCCAAGTGACATGAACAATCCTTCTGACACTAGATTATATGTAATTTAATTTAATTTCTCCCACTGTTTCAGGACAGCATAGTATTTAAAGAGTCAGAACAAAACCGCAATTTTAATTTCATTTATTCATGGGTTTTAAGAGTCATTTAGGGCTTTGCTCAATGAATTATGTAAGAGGAATATAGAGGCCTAGAAAGGAACTGTGACACACAGAGCCATAATTCTTTCCCTGCTCCTCCTTGCTCTGGAATGGAAGTAATTTCCAAGCTATTTCAGGATGCAGATTACACCTTACCCCGTGTCCTGACGACTCTGCTGGCCAACTCATCGGAGGGTAAAGCCAAGGTTTAGATCACGGATTGCCCACTCCCTACCCACATGCCAGAAAATACCGTATAATGAAAGGTTTGGGGAGTAAAATGTCCAAGCATGTTGACTCAATGATGAAGGGAAAAGTGCTGATTGGGTAGTTGAGCCAATATGGCGGGAGACCACACAACAGGACATAGTTTCTTACTTCGCCTTACTCTCTTGTATAACCATGATAAGCCCAGATGCAGTCTTCCCATAAATGAAAATATTTTTTGCTAGATAGATGCAAGATGATTTTTGCATGATTCATGCATTGAGGGGTTGCATGTCCCAGGGCTCTCTTGGCCTTGCAGAGAAGGCATGAGAGTTTTGCACACTTGGAATGGTGGGCTGAGGCGGTCTTTTAGCTGGAGATCAATCAGACTGGAGCATTCTGCAAGCAATCTGGGGCTTTTTCCTGTTTCAGCCACAATGGAAGAAATCTCCATCTTTCTGCCAAATTGCTAAAAAGACTTCAGTCCTTCCCACCATGCAAATCCCTTCCAATTGCTGTCATAGTGAAAAAGAGCTTCACCCAACTCCTGCCAGCATGTAAAACTCCAAATGCAATGCTGCAGGCAAGAGGGATAATTCAATATGTGGAGGTACAAGGCAGGAGAAATTAAGTAGGAGTGGGGAGATGGTATTACCTCTATGCGTGGCATTACTGAGACCACTACTGGAATACTGTGTCTTGTTCTGGTGTCCATACTTCAAAAAAGAGGTTGACAAATTGGAAAGAGTTCAAAAAAGAGCTACAAGAATAATTTGAAGTCAGGAAAACATGCTTTATGATTAGAGAAACAATCTATTTAGTTTATCCAAGAGAACCGAAGAAGTGACTTGTTCATACTCTATAAGTAGTGTGACAAAGTTCCTCCTCTATCTTGGTGGGTCCTGCGCTTATTGGTGGATTTTCTTGCCTCAGAGATTCACCATGTGGGTTGGGGAACAGCCCAGAGACCTTCCCCTCTGGAAGAACCCACAGTCCAGGTCAATTGGGAGGTTTGGGGGGAACCCGGGCCCGCCCTCTACTTTGGGTTCCAGCCCAGGGCCCTGTGGACTGCAGCTGTCTATAGTGCCTCCTGTAACAGCTGCATGACAGCTACAACTCCCTGGGCTACTTCCCCATGGCCTCCTCCAAACACCTTCCTTAGTCTCACCACAGGACCTTCCTCCTGGTGTCTGATAACGCTTGTGCTCAGTCCTCCAGCAGCACACCCTCTCCCTCTCAGCTCCTTGTGCCTCTTGCTCCCAGCTCCTCACACTCACCACAAACTGAAGTGAGCTCCTTTTTAAAGCCCAGGTGCCCTGATTAGCCTGCCTTAATTGATTCTAGCAGTTTCTTCTTAATTGGCTCCAGATGTCCTAATTAGCCTGCCTGCCTTAACTGGTTCTAGCAGGTTCCTGATTACTCTAGTGCAGCCCCTGCTCTAGTCACTCAGGGAACAGAAAACTACTCATCCAGTGACCAGTATATTTGCCCTCTACCAGACTCCTGTACCCCACTGGCCTGGGTCTGTCACAGTACCTATGTGGGGAATGAATTTCAGATAGTAAACAGCACTGCAATCTAGCAGAAAAAGGCAAGATCCAATAGTTGGAAGCTGAAGCTACAAAAATTCAAATAACTGTACCTTATTCTATTTTAAGTGAGTAACTATCTATTTGAACAACTTATCTAGGGATGTGGTTCATTCTCTATCACATGAAGTTTTTAAATCAAGACTGGATGTCTTTCTAAAAGATATGCTACAGTTCAAATAAAAAGTTATGGCCTTCAAGTAGACATTACTGGATGTATTATCTGGGTCAGATTAGATTATCATGGTGGTTCCTTCCAGCCTTAGAAATCTATGAGTAGAACTGGGTGGGAAGGGGTTTTCCCATCCTACAAATATTTTCCAGATTTTGAAACTTTTTCCAGTCCCAAATCAAGACAAAAAGTCAAAATCTCAAAAATCTTCACAAACCAAGAAATGCCCCCCCCCCCCCCAAGAAATCAGATTGGGCTAATTGAAACATTTTGTTATGATGATTTCAAAATGTATTTCAATTTTGACCATTTTTTTTAATTGTTCTACCATATTTAGCTTAAATTTCAAAGTTAAAAGCCATTTCAGACTGGAAAACCAGAATTTTTCTTTGAGACAGTGTTGAAACAAAATGTTTTAACAGTTTTTTTGAAACTTTTTTAAAAAAAATCAAGAAAAACTGATTTTTTCCTGCAAAAAGTTTTGGTGTTGACAAATCAGCACTTTCCTACAAAAACATTTTGTTGAAAAATTCCCAACCAGCTCTATGCGTCCATGAATAAGACCCTCCAAAATTGACACCCAAATTGGAATGGTTAAAACAGCCTCGTTTCAACCTTCTGCCCTCCCTGCCTTTTTGTGGAACTCCTCTTTCATCAAAAGTGCAGGATTTAAAATATTTGTCCAACGTACAAAAAGAATATTTCAGAGCCCTACCACAAATCTGCCTCTCTCCTGTCACCACTGGATTCTGGTGATACCTTAGAAATTCCCACATCTTTACCAGAACTAGGTCCACACAAGGAGCCATCTCCCTGCATTTATCGTCACACAGTTCCTGGGAAGAGCATTCTTACAAAAACCAACCAAGCAACAAAAGCACTCTGCTCTGTGCTCCTCAGAAACCACCTACCTCCCCTCTGCTGTCCATGCAAATGAACAGGAGCATTTGGTGGGGCAGGCGGGATAGGAGGGAAACAGCTGTAAATAGAAACAGCAACATGAAGGCAAGAAATGGAATGAAAATAGCACAGGGTCTCACAACCAAATGTGTTTTTTTTTCTTTTAAAGGCAGAGAGCTATTTTAAAAATCAAACCACACTGGAGTAATTTACCTTTCCCAAAGAGCTTGCTATTTTCAATTACAAATTAATAATATTAATAAATACTCATACGACACCATAAATGTGTGCAGTGTTTTACTGACACCAATATGAAACATTCCCTGCCTTAAAGAAGTTATGATGTAAGGATCAGATCCTGCAACTAGCTCTGTGTGGATGGGCCCTTGTATGATCTTGCCTTATGTACACGGAGACAAAAAAACCAAAGCCACAAGATCAGAAACATTATAGCAGTCCAGAAGATAAGAAGATCTGGGCGTTACTATTGAAGGGAAAAGGGGAAGATTTGCCTGAAAAGTACGGTTGAGAACCTTGTTTCAGGGCCACTATTCACATAGCTTTAAACTGAGTGTAGCATGCCCACTCAGCCCAAAGAGTTAACAATAAAGCCTTTAATACCACATCTTCCCATCACATATTCTGTATATTTTAAAGAAAAACTATTTTAGAAATGTTCGAGAGAAATTAAAGTGCTGGTGACTGCTTAAAGCTACCCAGGTTTGGAATGTTAGAAGCAATCCTGGGATAAACAGATTAGTGGGCAGAGTGCAGGTGAGAAGGTCAAAGATATATGACAAATGCAATGTAATGATATGGCTATCACCACCACATGTGATGCACACTCATACATACAAGTACATTTTCAAATGTTTGTTTAAAAAAAAAAGTCGTCAACCTTTCCAAAGTTTGCTTGAAACTCCTTGGATATGTTGTTTATATGATGCTTCATCAAAAATGCAGAGAAGATTTATTTTAATACACTGTAATTGATTTTTCCATGTATGTTATGGAGCATTTTCCATGGCACATCCAGCATATCTAAACAGCCAAATGGATTGCACAAGACATTTCAGATTTAACGTAGACCTTTGCTTTTATTATACATCCTGATCTTCATACCCTGTGGCTGGAAGCCTTGTCAATGTTAATATTTAGAATATATTGACAGTAATGCACTATTTGACTACATAGGTGAAATTCACTAGGATTAGATTGTTAATGTCCAATGTTAGGATAAGAAGTTTTGGTGTTTTGTTTTGTTGTGTTATTATTTGCTTTGTTTTAAAGGTAACAGCCAAGTTTAAGTTCTAAATTGGTCTGCTTCAAATGCCTGTTGAGTTACACTCATTTTCTGCATATGTTTGTTGCATCTTTCATAGTTACTGTACGATCATTTTGCCTTACATTATAATACAATTACAAGCTGGAGTTTTGCCACATTTGTCTTGCTCTGTGTTTCTCAGACCTTGTCTCAGACAGTGTGCCTCCCTGTAGGTACAGAAATAATATTTGGGCCTGAGATGATGTTTTAAAGAAATTGGTGGGAAAAAACTGTCCCCAGAAAGGGGGGTGGTGGGAGGATAAATTATGCATTTTGGAAACATATGTTAAGCATTTGGCAGAGGGCAGAGATGGCTCTGCCACCTTGCCCAATAACAACATAAAAACAAAAATAATTGCTTAGCCACTCACAGCTGTAATATAACAGTGAAGAGCTTCCATCTTCCATCCAGATTCTGTCCCCCTGCTCCAGCCTCTACACTGCCAGAACAATGTCAATGGGATTGTACCGGAGCTGCAACTGACAAAGAAAGAATTCCACCTGTGTCAGCATACTGTACGGTTGCTTCTGCCCCAGATGCAACTGTGTAGAGTGTGTAACTTGAGCGCTCTTGTGGCCAAGATGGAGTCTGCTCTGCAGGCAGCTCTGGCCAAGAAAAGGCACACGCAGGGAAAGATCCTTCTACCCCAGGGGCATCTGTTCCAAACCCCCCAGAGTGAGCGCGCACACGCACACACACACACACACACACACACACACACACACTGGAAGAATATAGGAAAGGGAAATATTTATTTACATGGGGATGAAAAGAGAAAAACAATAGGGGGAAAAATAGGGGAAGCAGTATATCAGGGTTGCATTCATCACAAGGCCCCACAGGCCCAGTGGTACCACAGTGTGAAAGGGTAGTCACCGAGCAATGCGTCTGCACTCAGAGTTCAGGAGTCCTGGCAAAGTTCCAGTCCAGTGGTGAGTCGTGGGTGCTCCTGGTCATCTTTGGTGCCAGTAAACTTTCCCCCACAAACTCCTCCAGTGCCCTGTTTTGCTGCTTTCTGCAAAGCCACACAACGACAACCTCCCCACTTAACTAGTTACAGCCTCCCCCTTATTACCAATGCAAAGTCACAAGCCCCAGGACTCATAGCCCCATGCAGCTCTGGGCAGCAGTGATACCGTGTCCAGCTCCGGGTTGTCCTTCTCAGGCAATTCCTCCCTGGCACAGTGCTCTGCCTGGATCCTGTCCTGGGGTGTCCCCGATTGCCCGCTCTATCCCTCCCAGGCTTCAGACAGCTTCTTGGCTGCTTCATTCTGTGAGGGCCTGCTTGCTGCAGCCCTTCTCTCTGGAGCTCCAGCCACACACCCTGTTGCTCAACCCTCTCTCTCTGCTCCCTCCTCACCCTCTCCCTCCCCCCCCAACAACACTTCCATCCTCCTTCTGGAACAATCAGCACTTCCCCCCTGAGGAAAAAGATTTAAAGGGGCCATACTCTCTAAACCCCAAAGGGGTTACAAGTGTATGGCAAGGGCAGAGTTGGAGGTGCTATTGGGATTCTGGGCAATACTGCAACCCCATAAACAATCTGGGAGGGGCTGCCATAATTTAAAACAATTAGGGACTGGTTTGGCCCCTGGAGCAACCCAGAATCCAGGGAACATAACAATGGCATAAAACAGGGGGTTCTCAAACTTCACTGCACCGCGACCCCCTTCTGAGAACAAAAATTATTACACGACCCCAGGAGGGGGGACTGAAGCCTGAGCCTGCCTGAGCCCCGCTGCCCCAGGCAGGGGAGGAGGGTTTGTCAAAGCCGAAGCCCAAGGTCTTCAGCGCCAGACAAGGGGCCTGTAACTTGAGCCATGCCACCTCAGGCTGAAGCTCTAAAGCTTCAGCATCGACCCTGGGCGGTGGGCCTTGGGCTTCGGCCCTGGGCCCCAGCAAGTCTAATGCCAGCCTTGGCGACTCCATTAAAACGGGATCATGACCCACTTTGGGATCCCGTCCCACAGTTTGAGAACCGCTGGTATAAAGCCTTCTAGGCATACCTGAGGGATCCCAACAGGGGGAGCTTCTTCAGTACATCAAATTATCCAATGCTTATTCCAGTAGAGGGCTCCAAAAAGCTAGAACCTTAGCTACAGTGCCTACACTTCAGTGAACAGTCCGGCAGCCACAAAAGGGAACTGAAAGGCATTTTCAAATTAAGGTAAGTGACCACATCTGACCTAAAATTCTGAGTGAGAAGTGTCACTCCACTACAAATGTTTCTTATTTGCTTTGACAGAGTCATTCCACATGCAATAGATGGTTCTGTTGTTGGTGATGCCTCAATGGTAAAGATTAAAACAAAAAGAAAAACTAACGTTTATTTTTATCCTGGTATTTGTGGATTTGTTTGAACCTCTCCAGGCAATCGCACTTTGAGAAATACCTTCCACATAACAATTTAGCTGTTTTAAATAAAATCTAGTCTAGTCATTTATAATGAGACTGGATGGCCTGTTCATGATACACACTAATGTGTTACATCCATTATACTGAATCCACCATGGTTTTAGCTTCAGATTTTCCCCTAAGAATGACTGTTTAAAGTTCATTTGTTTCCTGTCCCATTAGCTGTATAATAAATGTAGAATATCTGTCACACTATCTCAAAATGTCTGTTTTATCTGTGAAATGTTATGGCAAAGCACATGTTGCAAATGGCTGTTCATAATGAGTTATATACAGCTATATTGTATATACTGCTATATAGATATGCCGTAGCTGGGAACCAACAGACAGTAGTTGTAAGTAGTCTTCACGGCATTAAAAGAGAAAACACATTAGAGTGAGGACTGCTATACCTCAATAAACAGATACAATTATCGTCATCATTACTACTTATCAGTTGTGGCAAGTACGTTCACATACTTTTGGTAATATGTCTATAAAACAAATGCATACCTACATTAGGAGAGGCATTATGATCTAGGAATTCGGAGAACAGGAAACAGGAACTACTGAACTGTAATCACAAAATTAACAATAAATCACTACATGGCATCATGCAAGCATCTTCCTTCTGCTTCAGTTTCTCTATCTGTGAAATGGGGACAATAAATAACTCTCACAGATGTGTTTTGAGGATTGATGTCTACACTGGACTTCCCCTCTTTAGACTAAAAAGCGACAGAGTCCTGTGGTACCTTATAGACTAACAGACGTATTGGAGCATAAGCTTTCGTGGGTGTTATGTTATGTAAGTGTTAAAGTCGTTATAAACTCTTACTATGAATCTTTAATTTAGAAAAAATTCAGTCCCCCAAAAGAAAACCAAACATGGCCTAAGAAAGCAGTACCTCTGTTCCCCCAACTCCCTTTTGTTTTGGTAGGAAGATAGACTACAACGCTATTAAATTACCTGTAGAATTTTCTGTCACCATGGCATATACTGTACAGCTGCTTCTGCCCCCCACCTTCCTCAGATGCACCTGTGTAGAGTGCATGGCAAGGGCAGACTTGGAGGTGTTACTGGGATTCTGGGCAATACTGCAACCCCACAAACAGCCTGGTATAGGTCTCATGACATATCAGCCTTTTGTTGTTGTTGTTTTTTCTGTCAGCCCATGGCCAGGAACCATGCCGGGGTAACCAAAAAGTCCAAATGAAAACCCAAAGTCTTAGTAATGACATGTTGGCCTTCAGCCGCAGCCTGGCGCCATAGTCCTTGCCACTTTCCCAAGTAGTGTCAATAGCCCTTCCCACTTATACTGACCCTCCTACAAGCAGGCAATAGGAGGTCCATCCTCTCCTCTAGATTCCAGCCCAGGGCCCTTATGATAAGCAGGTAGGGTCTGTTTCTTATGATCCCTCATTGGTTGTCTGGGCTGCTTCCTGCATTTGCTTACTTGCAGGCATCTATCATGGAACTGGACTCTCCAATCCTCTCTCCCTGGAGTTTTGTCTCTCTGTTGAGCTTTTCCCTGTCTGTTCCTAAGGGTTTTTTTCAAAGTATCTTCTAGCATCTCCGGCACCTGCCTGGAATCTCTTCACCATCACTACTACCCTCTCCCTTTAGCAACAGTCCCAGTGTATAAGCTCCAGCTACAACTCTCTTCTCTCAGTTATCTCCCATTGGCCCTACAGTCCTTACTTTATAGGAAGCATCCAGCCTGGTTCTCCCCAATTGGGTCTAATCTTTAATTACCTGTCTCCCCTCCAGGTGCCACAGAATGGGCTAATTGTGCCCCTAAGAATCCCCGTTAGCCCTTTCTTTGACAATGCGGAGCATATGCTCCATCACACCATGTAAGCATGAGTTATTTCATTATATCCTAGAAAACACTACACTGATGTATTTCCCAGTTTTATATATTATTTATTTTTAGGTATACCCCATGATATTCAGCATAATGAAATCAATACAACACCCATTCCCTGAGATGTGACTGCTAAAAACTTAAGGTATGCATAAAAGCAAACGTGAAAACCTTAATAGACTTACATTTACAGCATAGAAGGTCTCATCTAGAAGAATTCCAAAGCCATTAACAAATTATAACCACGATCCTGAAATTGGATTCATTGCCATTGATAGCAAAGTTCTGTCTGAATTGATCCAATTGCAGGATCCGGTCTATTGTATACACAATTAAATTTATTTTATAAATTCCTGTTTACACTCACACATGAGAGCATCCTTCCTGGAGCTCCCTGACATTTAAAATGCAGAAGTTCCAACTGGAGTGGAGAATTATGGCCTGGGGAGAGAGGTACCATGTGTATCATTCAGACACTGGGAAAAAAAAAGGTGCCATATACCATTAGTGCTTCTCGCAGTATAGTTTTTAATGTTGCAATTGACAGGACTTTCACACACAGTTTAACAGATCTCACGACCACAAAGTATTTCCTAATATTCGTGTTACATTTTCCCCACCTAAATTTTATATCTCATCCAAAATATGGCACTTCCAGCAGCACCATCCCTCTTTTTGCAATGTTGGGGGCTTAAGTGAGTATGACTCAGAAGAAGGGGTATCTCTGACAATTAATTATTGCAGCACCCATCTAAGTACTTACTACACCTGACCTTGCTTAGCTTGTGAGACTTGACAAGATCACAGCCCAAGCTAGTGTGGCTGTGCAAATATCTTTAACAGAGCTTTAAGCTGTCACTGAAAAAGCACGAAGCTTCATCTTGTGTGACATTCATATTTTATGACGTATATGTGTTTCCAATGCTTTCTTTCATGATTCAACAAGTCTCTTTTTTTGCATAGTAAAAAAATGTAAACACACATTATAGTTTTGGAGAAACTTCCTTGGCATTTCTTTTCTTCTTTTTTACATTGTAGCCACACCAAACACAGACTGGTTCCAACAAAGCATCCTAGCAAATGCTCAGGATAAGCAATTGTCTTTAGAAATGTTCAGAAAAAAAAGTTGACATTTGACACACAGGGTAAACCCAACAAAGTATTCTGAAGATTATTCTTTCCTGCTTTTATAATCCACTCACTTCTTGTTGTTAGTTTTTAATCCAGTATCATGTCTAGACTGCTTCTTCCATACCTCCAACAGTGCTTTGGGAAAAGCAAAATCATACCTTCACATGTTTCTATACCCTTCAGGGAACATCTACAACCAAAAAGTATAAATAGCACATTGTGTTTTGTCTTTGGAGCTGGGACTGATGTTGTTAGGTCTTTGGGTAATTTGCTACATCTACAGAAATGGACAGGAAACATAGGTGCTTAAAGTTCTTTTATAAGATTAGTGTGCAGCAAGTCAGTCTCCTTTTAAAAGACGTGAAACAAGCACCACAAAATGCTTTCAATCATTTCTTAAAAGTGTTTGTTAAAGAGGTACAGAGGATAATACATGCACTGCTAGTGGACATTGTGTTTGTATAAGCTTTATATGTATAATGAGAAAGAAAATCAAGAATAGAAGAGCTTAGTATTTTATTTATACCGAGCCCCAAATCTTAATTACCTTAACATGTTAACAATTTTTTAAAAGTGTAAATTTCCTTTGAATTCCATATAGAAATGCCTTGTTTATCAAACCTAGAACTCTGAAATAATAAAGCACTTGTTCCACTGAAAGAGCAGTGATACTCAGATCTCAGTGGTTCCGGAGCCAAATTAGCAATCAACATTACCCAAAAGAGCCACAGTAGTGTGAATTCGTTTTTTCCTTTACACACTCTCTCTCTCTCTATATATATATATATAAACATTCTCACAGCAAAATGACTGATCCTTATTGGTGGATAACTTATATTGGTTAATAATTAAATCACACAGTATTTTAATATCATGTGCTGCAAAGAGCCTCATTAAACAGCCACTTGGGGCTCCTGAGCCTCAGTCTGAGTATCACTGAGTTAGAGCATTGTTTAGCCTACATTTTTTTAAAGCAAGGTAAAAATCTCTCTTCTGTCCTGATCAAAGAAAGCACTTCAGTGCATGCTTAAACCCATCCCTATTCAGGGCAGCATTAAAGCAAGTGCTGAATTTTAATGACTACATGAAGAGTGACTTCAATGGAACTTAAGCATGTGCTTAAAGTTCAACAGATGCTTGAGTGTTGTCCTGAATAGGAGGGTTTTCATGAATTGGGACCTTTAGCTCCTATTACCAGTATACAATATGAAAATGAAATTATTAGCATTTACATAGACAGATATGGTAGGCAGTGTCCATGCTTCAAAAAGGATGTGGAAAAACTGAAGAGGGGAGCTGCAAGAATGATTTGAGAACTGGAAAACATGCCTTCCAGTGAAAGACTTAAGGAATTTAATTTAGCTTATTGAAGAGAAGTTTAAGAGGTGACTTGATCACGGTTCATAAGAACCTGCATAGGAGAAGATATCAAACGGTAGAGGGCTTTTTAATCTAGCAGACAACGGCATAATGAGATCCAATGGCTGGAATTTGACACATTCAGACTGAAAATAAGGTGCAATATTTTAAGTGAAGGTAATAAACCACTGGAACAACTTACCCAAGCCTATGGTGGATTCCTCATTACTTGAAATCTATAAATAAAGACTAGGTATCTTTCTAAAAGATACGATCTAGTTCAACCACAAGTTGTTGGTCTTGATAAAGGAATTCCCGGTGAAATTCTCTGGCCTGCGTTATGCTGGAAGTGAGGCTAGCTGATCTTAGTGGTTCTTCTGGCCTTAAAATGTATCAATTGTATATTGAGTCGTGAGCATGTCTGCATGTTGTGTTGTCTAGGGATCTAAGAATAAGTGTAAGGTTCTGCCATAAATATTTAATTGTAAATTAGAAAGAGACAGGGTGTGTTTATAACTATTTAGATATGATTATCATCATTCCAAATACAATCCTACTAGCAATTCAGGCTAAATTAGAATATGATCGCTGTTGTTAATATCTATACAGAACTCAGCATGACAGGGAATCAGAAGTGTCGCTTTCTTTGACAAAGCCAAGCAATTAAACATTTTTCTATTTACATTTATTGGTGAGATAAGCACAGAGTAACATCACTAATATGATTTCATAGTAATAGGTGTCCTATTTTGTAATGGGGGAAATTTGTAAGCTAAAATACAGGAAAATTCTCATTTTTAAAAGTTATCGACGAAGCAAAATATAACATAGATTGGCTTGTTTCTGCCACCCTGTTTCGCAATGGAATTACATGACAAGTGATGTACTACCCCAAGTAAGTATGGCAAAATTAGACACAGAGTAAATTAAGTATGATTTGTACAACATTTTTTGTACATGTAGATCATGGTATAAAACAGGAACTAGATTTTGTTTGAACTGTCATCCTTATGTTTGATTATTCAGTTTTTCTTGTAATTTTCAGTATGTTTCTATTGGACTGAGGGACTCAATAAGAGAGACTTCCCATGGTAAATACAAACTCTGTAAATTGCGTGGTGGCAACCAAACATTGCATAGCTTAGTGGAGAAAATACCAACTTCATGTTTCAAATACAGAGCTAAATTCTGTCCATTTACTGACGCAATTAGTTCCATGAACTTGCATAGGACTACATGGGTATGTAAGGCAAGCAGAATTTAGGCATAGTAAGTTCAGTGTATATCTGCAAGGTATCCCCAAGTATTCTATTTTACTAACACCTACATTTTTTTTTTAAGTTTTCCTATTTGATTTTTATGAATGGACCTTTGTTGTATATTCTGAGTTGGGAACCAACTGCATATTTTCTTAGCTTAAATGAATATTTGAATTATAACGCATTGCAGTTTGAGGTCAAATCCTAAAACTGTTGATTTGTTAACATTTCAATTAATGCAAATAGATTAAGTCTTGCCTCTAAAAGTATACCAAATCCAAAACTTTCACATGTAAGCAAAACCAGATTAGAAAAAGTACAGTTGAGATTTATTATAAAAAACAGCCAGTTTAGACATAGGTTAGATTTTTTCAGAGCCAGTTGGTGAACACTTTGGGCTAGATTCACAAGGAGGACTTAGTCTAAGCATTGCAATGGCTGAGCATTCAGTGCCTAACTTTTAGGCACCTTGCCAGCAAGAGGAATCCTTAGCTGAGTTGGACACCCAAGCTCCCTATACAATACACAGGGACAATTAGGCATCTAAAAAAGGGATTCACAGAAGCCATCATACTGAGCAGAGAACCACCTAAGCTAGGCAGTAGGAAATGCCCAAGAAAAGGGTATGATCTAAGTATCACCACTGAAAGGGAGTTAGGTGCCTAAATCTGGGCAGGAGGAAGATACCTATCTCTGCTCAGGATTCACAGCTGTGAACCCTCTCCTGGAGTTAGGTACCTAAGATAGTTCAGCCCTTTCTCAAAAAAAAGAGAGGAGGGGGAAGGATTACTCATGTAAGTGCTCACAACCATGAATAAAGAGAAATTGGAGAGAATTTAGAGGAGAGCAACCCAAGAAGATGTAGGGTTTTAAAGTGAGATCTGCAGAAGAAGTGAGGTTCTTACCCACGAAAGCTTATGCTCCCAATACTTCTGTTAGTCTTAAAGGTGCCACAGGACCCTCTGTTGCTTTTTACAGATTCAGACTAACACGGCTACCCCTCTGATACTTGAAAATAAACATGTTCAGTCAATAGAACAGAAGATCGAAGGGAGGCCAGATAAATATTTTAAAACACAGAAAGTGGTGGATTGAAAAGCAGCCAGGGATCAATTAATCTCATTAGTCAAAGATGACAATATTTGTGGTAATGGGTTTACAATGCAGGAAGGAAGATGTTGGTTTAATACTAGGAAATACTTTATTACTATAAACATTTAGACAATAGAACAAGCTACCAAAGGGTAGATTTTTTGGAAGCACCATCATGGTGATATTTCAGGATGGACTAAACACCCATCTGTTATGGAGGGGTTAGGAATATTGAACTTAATGATGTGACAGGCCAGGGGAATGGACTACAAGATCTAATAGGGTCACCTCTCAAACCAAATGGTTCTATGAAATACTGCAAAGGTAATCTGGATGGCATCAGAGAACTTGGGAACCCCGAGTTTTCTAACTGGGAAATAACAAAACTAAAAGACCACAAATACCATTAACTCTTTTTTGCCAAGACTTTAACTAGTTTGTTTTGTTTTTATCCTCCTACATGAAATTTATTTTTGTGGAAGGAATAACGATTATGACTGGATTAAGGAAGGTAGTGAATACAATGGAGTACTATAAGTAGCGCTCTGAGGGCAGACCAGTACTTTTGGCATCAGTAAAGAGTGTGTAATATTAAGCAGCAAATGACCAAGCATTCTTTGCAGTCAGACTTTGATGTTAGAAGGTGGGTGGGCCCCCTAGTCATCTCATGTTGCCCCAACTGCATTTCCTTTATAGCATTCCCCTTCCTTAACACATCCTATTCCTTGTACTAAGTAATACTCAGAGATTTGACATCCCTGGGTTCTGACGGAACAGGATTTTTATGTTCTCTCTTGCTATTTTATTTTTTTCTCACTGTAACTTTTTTTTTTTTTACTTTATTTTATTGTATTTTGGAAAGAAAGAAGCTTCCTGCCAGGTGGATATTTCAAAATTCTCACAGTTCCATTCAAATGATCTTTTATCAGGTGCCTCCGAACAGTGAGAACTCATAACTCATTTGAATGGGAAACAGTTGGGGGCTTGCCACATTTCATCCTACTTGATTGTTGACACTGTTCGCAGCTGTTCCTGTCAATCTATCTTTTACCAAGTGGGAGCATATCAAAATGTTCTACATATATACAGTGATATATTCTCTTCTCTTTCACATGAATGGGAATTAAGTGCACACATAGAGAGAAAAGTATGTCCCATAGTTGTTAAGTGTTTTACACATTAGTTTCTAAACTGACTTCCTATGGGAAAAAATTAGATCTATTTTAAAACATTCCAGGAACATAATGTTCCCTCAAAGGCAGTCAGTACCAATAATGGCATCATTTGACTATGCACATTTTTTTCCACAGCAAGGCAATTAAGTACAATATCAATAAAGCTAATTTATAAAAATAAAAATTTGCATGATCTTTTACCTTTGTTTGGTAATCTCTACAAAATGAGCTTGGTGGTCTCAGTCCAGTTGCCACTGGACAACTGTCTACATCACAAAACTACTGTCACAACAAACACTACATGGAAACATTGTTAGTCTCAGATGAGAGGCCAGAAATTGAAGAATGGATTCTATTTGCTTGCCCGTTCAATATTGGTACATACTAGTGGTGCAAGATAGGGATGCTGGTTTCACTGGTTTCTATAATATTCCTATTTGTTCAGAAAATAAGCAGATGACTTCAGTCGTCCATTATGTCAATTTGGCACCTTTCATGAGCCCTAAGTTCACCCCCCCCCAATTAAAAGTAAAATACATGGGGCATCACCCACCCAACATGCATTCTATTTCTTGTACCAGGTACTGTATGTTATTCAGCAGTTGGTGGCTAATAGCCTGAAATAATAATAATGAGTTCCAGTTTTCATTCCAACTGTAGCAACTGTGGAAACACTTGAGAATAATGATCCAGCTACCTATTTCTGAAAACCTGGGAACTACCTAGTAGTCAAGCCCCTGTAGCTAAATTGGTTACATCACTGCCTGCTCTGATCTACTTGCTGAAGATGGGTAAAGTAATTCCATCAGTGGATCATTTATTAAAACAACCTTTGCCATGTAGCACTGGAAGAACTAAGACATGAAGATGCTCTGGGCCTCCCACTGGAACAGAACTAGAATACATCTTGATCTGTACCATGTAATCTCTATCATTAATTAATCGCTTTGGGCTAAATTGTGATACTCATGTTGAATATCACCCTTGCCTCCACAAGCAGACCCATTGATTTCAATGGGATGACTACAGGAATAAGGAACTACTCAGTATGAATAAGAATACTTCAATCTGGGCAATTTCTTATTTGCAATGTTAAATAGGAAAGATGCAAAACATCTTTCATCTCAATGAAATAGTAAGTGCCATAAGTCAGTAGCTGCTGCTGCTCAAAATAAATGGTGGGGCTGAGGCTAGCAATCTAAACAATTATTCAAATTGGAGGGGAGTAACACTTCTATCTGTCACAGGAAAAGTATTAGCAGCAGTCCTCCTGAACAGAATGAAAAGAAAGATGGATACCATCCTACGTGAACAACAATCTGGATTTAGACAAGGGAGATCGTGCACAGACACTATTTTCACCATGAGACGGATTATTGAGAACACAATTGAATTCCAAGGCAGTCTTGCCCATCAATTTTGTGGACTTTCTAAAGGCATTCAATAGAGTAAACAGAGAAACAATGTGGAAAATTGTGGAACAATATGGAATTCCAAGAAAATTAATTAACATTATGAAGGCATTCTACACCAACTCAAAATGCTGCATTAAAATGGAAAATGGATTGAATAAGCCATTCAGCATCAAGACAGGTGTAAGGCAGGAGTGTGTCCTTGTCTCCTCTTTTGTTTATGCTAGTCATCGACAGTGGATTAAAACAATGCAATAGTGATACATATGGCCTAAAATAGAACAATTCAAGGCTATTTGATCTAGACTTTGCTGATGACATCGCTGTTATCAGTGAAGATGCCAACGGACTACAAAAATGCACAAAAGAAGTAATGGAGAAGATAGGTTTGACATACAATGCAAAGAAATGTAAAGTCATGTTTACCTGGAGAAGGTGGACAATTTTACGTATCTTGGAAGTACCATCAGCCAAGATGCTAATAGATCTGAGGAAATAACAACAACAATTGGGAAGGCAAATGCTGCATTTGGAAGACTCAAAAACATCTGGCAACTCAAAAACATTTCCCTCAAGACAAAACTGAATGTGTACAAAGCAATTGTTATCACCATCACAACATATAGCAGTGAGACATGGCAACTTACCAAGAAAGATACACAAAAGCTGGATGCATTTCATCACAAATGTCTGAGAAGAATATTGGGAATAACATCTAGAGATAGGAAAATGAATAAAGAAGTCAGAAAAATTACTGGACAAGGTACCCTCTCACAAATAATCTACAAAAGAAGACATCAGTGGCTGGGACATGTGCTGAGAATGTAAAAAGAATGCTTACCACATACCTCCCTTGAATGGAAGCCAGAAAATGCAAGAAGAAAGAGGAAGACCGTGAATAACATGGAAACGAACAGTTCTGAATGACATTAAGCACCTCAACATGAAATGGGAAGATTTGGAGAGAAGGGCAGTTGACAGGCAAGGATGGCAAATGTGCAGCAAAGCACAGGATGGACTAATGTCTAACGAGGCTAGCAATGAGCTACTGCCCCACTCCTATAACCTGCAAATATCTTTTCTGACATTACCTCACCCCACAAAATCATTTATGATCTCCCAAAGAAAATCAACCATCTAAAACAATTTGGGACTGTTCCCTTTTCCTCAGCAACCGATTTCTCTTCCCCCCCAAATCACTTCCCATAACTCCTCTGCTGTAACTGTAATCATACTCCTCCTGAAAATAATCAGGCAACTGATCAACATTCAGACTTCCTTCCCACCTCAATTAATTACAGCTCCCCTAATTCATCTCCAACTGCCTTCATCAGGTCACAGGCTCCCTCTCTGCTTCACCTTTCATCAGCTCACAGGTCTCTCTGCCCACCCCCTTTCCTCCTTGGGCACAGACCCCTACCTGCTGCCTCCTGCAATCACAGGCTGGCCAGCTCCTCACTCCCTCTGCTTCATCTTTCCCTCACTTGAGAGTCTACACTGATCCTAAGGGGAGGATGCTTAGAGGCCTGGAAAATAGGCCTGGAAACTCTGAGTAGAGAGTTCCACACTATACTTTCAATGCAGGGAGAAGGACTTTAGAAGCTAGATCCCTCTCTGTCTGCACACTGTGAGAGTGAAGTGCTCGAATCTCCCAGCCCTTCCTTCCCTTTCCTTGCCCAGTCCCCACTCCTCTTTTTGGTGCTGCAAAAGAGGAGGGAGACAAGAAAGATATGCCCCAAAGGCTGTTTGTTGAAAAATAACAAGGAAGGAATTTAATAGCTGGGTTTTGACCCCATTAGCCCTGCATTACTAACGGCCATTGGTTATAGCCTAGGGGAAAAAACTGGGGTCAAAAATGATCATTTATTCACAAATACTGCCACAGTGCCTCATGCTTCCATTCTCCTCTGTAGGTTGGCGTCCCTCACCAGACTACATCCCCCATGATGCACCACAGTCTCCCCTCATAGAGAGGGAAGGTAGTTTCATCATGGAAGTCCCCACCTGGGGTATGTCATAGGAGATGTAGATTGGAAGCCCAGTTTGTATCCCGACATAAGGTAGGTAGACTAAATTTTGTAATATAGACATACCCTTTGTCGTGCACTGCTCCTGCAGAGGGCTGTGAGCAGCTACATAGGATGGGAAAGAATACCATGTAAAAGCTTTTCGACTCTTCATTCCTGCTAACAGATTTCCACACAATTAACTCATGTTTGCTTCCAACTCTCTGGACTCACGCTGAGAATACTCTGGGCTTTTCATCAGCCCCAGCTCAGTAGAACCCTTCTCAGAAAAAAACAATTAGTGATCAATTAAATTAATTAATGGTTTACCCACAGGAGAAAGCCAAGCTTTAAGCAATTAGTAGTAAGTTTTTTTAATAAACAAAACTTTCAAAAACACCACCACTGACTGAAAATGTTTGTTTATTTCAAGCCAACCAAGGTATAAAATGTTTCATCCTTTCCTAACTCATTTCAGATGTTGTTAAAAGCCAAGTTAGAAAAAGAACCATTCTCTCCCCATAATGAGCTTAGTTGAAACAAGGGATGCATTTTCATGGCAGTGTGGCAGAGTGCAGGGTGACCTTAAAAGTGTCAATTGTGGCCTGATTTTCTAAAGTGCTGAGCACCCACCGCTCCATTTGAAGTCAATGGCAGTTGAGTGTGCTCAGAATCTCAGAAAATCAGGCTAATAACCTTTCTACTTCAGTTCCCCCATCTCAAATATGAGAACAATATTTCTCTCTCTTTGTAAAGTGCTTTAAGCTCCCTGGCTAAGAGGTGCAATACAAATTAAAAATGTTTGTATTTAGCTCTGGGGTTGTCTTGACAATGCTAGAAAATGAAATCCCCTATTTATGCACAAGACAGTGACAGCTTAGGCAGCAATAGTACAGAGCTCCCCATTACTGTCACCCTCCTTCCCCCCTACATTCCTCTGTCCCTGCTCTCTATCCCCTACCAATGGATTTCAACCCTGACATGGAAGGGTTGACATCTTTAGGAGTGAAAGAATAGTGCAGTTCTGATTAAGGCCATTTAGTCCTTGGTCTTTCTAATAAGAGTGCCTATGAGAGCCAGTTGTAGTGGTGTTTTTATGATGTGGACCCTTGCTAAGTGTGAAATTAACTGAAATCACCAAAGTCGTTTCACAGAGGCCACCCAACAAACATCAGACAGTAATAACTTTTAATCGCTATATAAATATGAACTGGATTGAAACCATCAAACTCATGGTGATAAACTCTGTGTGACCCATTATTAATCTCCTTAATTCTGCCTTTTAAAAGTATATACTCTTCAGAAAGGGTCCTTCAGTGTTTTTCCTTTGTCTTCTGAATCAAATTGTTGTTCCATGCATTAGGTCATATCTACACTACAAAGTTATGTCAACCTAACCTATGTCGGCATACCACCACTGCAGTTATTAAATTGCTTATGTGTGCGCACATTTGGCTCCTTCTGTCAGTGGTGTGCGTCCTCACCAGGAGCACTTGTATCGACTGTATTGTCTGTGTGGGGCATTGTGGGATGTCCACATTGACACTGTGTCGACCTATTTAGATTGACTGCGACTCTACGCCACTCGGGGAAAAGGTGTTACTAAATAAACAGAGAGTGGCACTTACATCGGCGGAATCCAAATTCAAGTGAAGATACTTCCACAGTTAGGTTGATGCAAGGCAGCTTACGTTGACCTAATGTGTAGTGTAGACCAGGCCTTAGCCTTCAAAGATCTGCACGGTCTATTATGTATCTGTATTCTATCCCTTTCACTTCCTCCAGCTGCGCTCCTCAATCCTTCCAAGCAGTACATCTAACTGTCACCTTCTACTGCTCTCTTGGCCTTCTTCCATGTGGCCCCCTACCCTTGAAGTGCTGTCCCTAAACCAGTTTGTCATGCCTCAAGCTTTTCCCTCAACGCCCTCCTTGAAATGCCCCTCTTTCTGTAGAACCTAACCCTTTTGCAAAGTGTTAGCTGATCAGATGACCAATAAGAAAAATGTTATATATAACCAATTTAAAAAAAAAAAAAAAACTACTACAGCCAACAAAAGTCACATGCTCTGCCCTACTGCTTAAATCACACCACTTTTTGTCACATCCCAGCTACCATCCTTGGAGTTGATGGAAGAACTGCACTATGCTCCCTTCCTGTCAGACCCACTATGCTGAGTGTAAGGATGGCAGCTGATGCCAGAATCACCTCTGCCAGTTAAGAATTCCAGGAACTCCATCACTTTTATGCCATGTGAGTAGTGCAGAAGGGCCAGATCTCCATAGAGAATCTGGCTTGACATGTCAGCTGGGTTGTCCTTCTTTTGTCTGGTTACACAAAGGAAGGATAACAGAAGTCAATTAACTTTTCTCTTAATTACAGAAGGCCCAGTTTAGTTTTGCTTAGGTCCATTGACTTCAACACAGTTGTGACTGCTTACACTGGGGCTTAATTTGGCCCAAGGGCCTCAGAACTGTGTGCTAACTCCTCAACATCAACTGTCACCTATTGTTCTCACCTCCCCATTTGTACACACAGAGCAATTAACTTTTCTTTGTGATAGGTGAATCTGCAGTGGCTACTAATACTTTTTGTAGTCTGTCCCTTATTTGGACATTATGGGTTAAATATCCTTATCATATTTGGCACAAGAGAACAAAAGACAAAAGACAGCTATATATACTCCAGGATTTAAATTACTATTTTGCACAGACACTACTTTTCAATGGAAACATAGTAAGAATTCAAGCAGTACTGTCAATCTCAAACATTTAAAAATCTTCAGCTATGCCCCCCAATATCATGAAATTGGCTTCAAAACCACAAGGTTGTAAAAAAATACGATAATGTTGGTGTTTTTTATTTGTCTTGATTTTTGAGGTTTTAAGGTACACTTGAGTCATATTTTCAAGCCTTTCTTTGAAAACTCAGGGGCTAGAACATGTACCTTTTTAAAAAAAAAAATGTAAACAGATTCTCATGTAATTGCTGTATTCCAGCATCAGGGGTTTTAAGAAAAAATGCCAAATATTGTAAGTCTCGCAGTAAAATCATGAGAGTTGGTAACCCTGTAAATGGTAGGAAAAATACTTTTAGAAAGCATGCATGGGAGAGAAACAAGATGGCATTATCAGAAGCAATCAGACTTGGCCTGACTCTGCTGCCATTAAAGTGAATGTGAAACCCATTGGTTTCAAAGAGAACAGAGTTAGAGTGGCACTGAGTACTTTAAAAATCCCACAGATTCTGTGTTTCCCAAAGTTCTATGTGCAGGACAAACTTCAGGCAATCTGACTTAATCCGCTACAGAATGTGATTTTTTCTTGCATTATTGCAATGTCTCTAAGTATTTTTCTAAACAGTATGGGACCCATTAAAATTCTTGTTTCTGTATAATATTAAAGTAAGTCTATATAAAACACACATACACACTATAAATAATTCCAGTGCCTAGTATTGTCAAAACAAGATAGTCGAAAGCACTTAATCGGGATGCTTCACTGGATTTAAATATATCCCAATTAAGTGGCCATCCCATTTAAACGAAGTTTTGCCGAATGTCACTTAACATAAACCAAATGTCTTTGGCAATTCAGTCCGAAACATTTGTGACCCTTAACCACCATATTAACACCTCTAATTGTAAATGACAGGGCAATTTCCTGGTTGCCATTGTGTGAGACAGGCAGAGAGCACTAGCCATAAGCAATCTGTGACCTTTGGCTGTCATATTAACACTTTTAATTGTAATTGACAGGGAAGTTAGAACAAAAATTGTCCCAACAAAGCAACTCCAACATTTCAGAATGTCCCGTTAAAGCAAAAGAATGAGCATTCATTCATTAAATAGGGTTAGAGAAGTGCTGTCTGAAATTTACATGATTATCAAATCCCATTTAACTGGTTCTAACTGTATCCCAATTTCCCATTAAATTTACTGCAGACTGCAGAGTAAACAGTAATTATTTTTACTAGAGATGAGCAACATTCACAATTTTAGTTCCACAGAATTTTTCAAAAAAAATTTTATCAGAAAATATTTTCAATTTGGTTTCCATGATCATTTTTAAACCCAAATTTCATTCTGTTCAATGAATGAAAATTAAAATATTTTCATGTTTTTGATGTAAAACCAAAAGCCCAGGAATGTGCTCATGACTAACGTGCCTCTAGATAACAACAGTATCTAAAGTATTCGAGACGTCGAGATTAAATAACAAGTGTCTCATTTGTCAGATAAGGGTGCTGGTGGTGAAACGTATATGATTTTTAGTAGATTTTGGCCACTAGAGGGTGAAATACTGTAGTCACAAACATTTGAGCAGCTCTGATTTCATCCAGCAAAGGGTAAGGGCACAAGTTGATCTACAAAGTTGGATAGTAGGATCCCCTCCTTTATTTCCCTTCAAGATACCATACTATCATTTTTACTTCTGCATGTACTGGTGCTGAACATTAACTTTGAGAGTTTGCTCAAATTTTTGTGGTCCAACCTTTGTGGTGGATGATACACAGCCTGGATGAGACCACTGGGTTCTTTCTTAATACAACACTAATATTTTTCTAACAATAAATTAAAGGAAGATTGGCAACTTGAAATCTAGTTATTTAGGAAAAAATAATTAAAAATAAGGTCAGGTACTACCCTTGCCTGCCAAGTCTCCCTGCCAACTTTTGTTGCTTTAGGAGCACATTTCCCTAGTCTAAAATGTTGAGTGAGGAGGGAGCGTCTCAGAGCCCAGGCTCAAGCCCCACAAGCCTGAGTCAGCTGACCCAGGCACTGAGACTCGTTCCCATGGAGGGTTTTTTTGTTTTGGTTTGGTTTTTTGCAGTGTAGACATGTCCTACATAGCTTTTGAAAATGACACTTAGCTTCCTAAATTATCGTACTTAGGTACTTTTGAAAGTTTTCCCCAGTTATTTTTTTAAATGTGACCTGCTAAGGAAACAGAAATAGACTTGTGCCCTTTTTTGTATCTTTAACTTGTATGTAAAACGGTTCATTCTGCCGCTCTTCCTAAATTAAGAGCCAGATCCTCAGCTGATGTCAGCGTAGATCCCTGGAAGTCAATGGTGCTGATTTACACCAGCTAAAGATCTGGCTTTAAAACCTGTCTAGGCTGAATAACTTAATGAATAATGAAAAAAACAGTGAATTAGGGTATGTCTACAATTGAAACACTACAGCAGCACAGCTGCACCACTGTAACACTTCAGTGTAGATGCTACCTATGCCAATGGGAGGGATTCTCCCATTGGTGTAGGTAACTCACCTCCTAACAGGTGGCAGCTAGGTCGATGGAAGAATTCGTCCATCAATAAGCACAGTCTACACGGGGGGTTAGGTCAGTGGAGCTACATCTCTCAGGCGTGTGGATTTTTCATAGAGACGTAGCTATACTGATGTAAAATCCTAGTGTAGACCAGGCCTTAGAATGGAGAACTAGTGATATCACCATTTCACAAGTGCCAAGAGAAAGTTAAGTAATTACAAGAGAAATAGATTTTTAGTAAGGCCTTGTCTATGTTGGGAATTTGCCGTGATTCCAGCCATTGCTGCTCAGACAGGTATGCAGCTGTACCAGTGGAAGTTAAATTTGTTAGTCTCTAAGGTGCCACAAGTACTCCTGTTCTTTTTGCGGATACAGACTAACACGGCTGCTACTTTGAAACCTGGTTTAAAGCAGTGGCCCTAGAGGTTTGCATTGGACTGGTGCAGCTAAGCTACTGGCTGGTCACTAGTGGCTGAGATCAAGGCTGATCCAAATGCACATAGAAAAGGCCTAATGTGGCTTCAGACTCTTGTTTTTTGTTAACACCAATTTAATTTCAAAGGCTAATGAACAAAATTTCCTTTCTCCACAATGAGAAAGCTTCAGAAGTCCAGCCCCATCAGTACTAAGGTGTGAGAATTAACAGCATAGATCTTTTGAGACTCCGAACAAGCTCTCTAGTCTAGAGAACACCAGAGTTGATATTTCGATAGTAAAATAACAAGCAGAAAAAGAATATGGAAAAATA
This sequence comes from Terrapene triunguis, assembly GCF_002925995.2. NCBI lineage: Eukaryota > Metazoa > Chordata > Testudines > Emydidae > Terrapene > Terrapene triunguis. Next base: position 6,520,905 of record NW_020665057.1, on the reverse strand, counting down.
AAAACCACACAACTGCCCACTGTTCTGCCCTTCATTTTACACTATGGAGAGCAACAAGGGCATAAGCCCAATCTTTAAAAATGTTTGCAGGTCACTTATCTTTTCAATATACTTCATATTAGTTGGATTGTCAAATACTGGTACCTCCCTTTCTTTTGAACAACAGAATTCAATTCTAAAATACACCATTAAAAAACATTCTACTCCATCCACTCTCTTCTAACCACCACTTCTCTCACTCCAATCACCTGCAGGATGGAATATCAAGTGAGATCCCATATTTAAAAAAATTCAGAAATAAGGAGGTTGTATCTCTAATGTTTGTAAAGCATTTTAAGAGCCCCTATATGTCTAAGTACACAATCATTATCTGAGTATACAATTATTTTCTTTGACCTACCTTTTTTTCCCCCCAAATTGTCCAAAAATTTCAACCTTGGATGCCTAAAGTGAGGCACATAAATCCATACTTGGGATACTAATTTTCAGATTGCTATAGAAGTGCCTTTGGGTGTGGCAGAAACTAAGAATTTATTGAGAGCTGAGAGTGCTCAATGCCTCTGAAAATCAGACCTCATATTTAGGAGACATGGATTTAAGGCACCCTCCCTTTCCTATCCCCCATCTCCTAAGCATTTTAAATAAAAACCTCTCTTTAAGAAGGTTTAACTAGATTACAAATACTACTCCCATGTTTAAATCTGTTGTCCTTCCTTCAGATTTCAATTGTAGGTAATCCTGAATATTCATACTGTTATAACAAATTCATTTTTGTTAATTTATCTTTAATTGTATGTATTTACAGTTCAATTGTAATTCATATGCAGCAACTTAAAATAGGATGTGACTGTGAGCCCTTCTACCCATAGTATATAAACTGAATATCAACCAACCAACCTAGCATAATATTTGACACCTCCTTGTCTCATGACTCCCTTATGAGGCTTCATTCAAATTACATGGTCTTTTAACCTCTAGTCTTAGTTTAAAAAAAAAAAAAATTCCCCAACAGCTTGTATATTGCACATTCTGTCTCTGGTTTATTACATTGGGGGCTGGGGCGGGGTAGAACTCGAACTATTATTATTTGACAAGAACAAATAGTGAATTACTACCTGGTTAAAAAACTCATGGAAAATCTAAATAGCTTTAAATAAGAGAGTAGTTGTTTGATCAGATGCTTGAAGGTTGTTTTAAGTAATGGTGCAATCATCTTGTTTGGTCTTTCAACAGCTACATACTTCTACAAAGATACATGGGGATATGAGGAATTCTACTTCAGCAGATTTAGCAATGGCCCTGGAGGACTTACTAAGAATTCTAAATAAACAAGGTCTTTCATTCCACCCAGCCACAGGGAGCTAACCAGCCCCCTCCCATCCTCAGACAGAGTATACCTCCCACCCGCAGCCCACACTCATCAATACACAGGAGCCCTAGATATCGCACACCAGATCCTGCTGTGATGAGCAAACACCAATCAACAGTCCTATTAGCCTCCAGAGGTCTGTTCAGTTTGTTTACAGTAAATACTAGAGCACTGCCAATGAAGGGCTGCATGGAAGATTCTGAAATGTCCTTTTTGCTTTAGATGTTCCAGGTCTATTTTAAAATACTTGGTATTTTGATGTTTGGTTTGTTTGTTTTTTAAATAGGAAAACCAGTATTTCCCATCAGGATTATTGCTTGGGAGTTATTTATGCAATTTCTAAAGTAGCATTTTTTGTTATTCTTAGATCAGAATTTTAAGGTGTCACAAGTAGGACACCCAAAAATCATTGTTCGTTTTTGAAAATTTAGGCCATAGAATGTGGATATGGAAAAGAACTCTTTGGTCACCATTTATCATTATTTTCTACGTTGATATCTTTATAATAATAGAACAAATTGTAGGTATTTTTACTGAAATTAAAAAAGCTCTTTTTAAAAAAAATCATGAATCCTTTTGTTAAGCATGATTCAATCATGGTACCATAGCACATTCCTAATTTAAGCTCAAATGCTAAATACTGTTTCCGACTCTTTTAACACCTCTCAGCATGGCACATACTAAATACAGTGGAACCATCATGGTTCTGCTTCCAGAAGTGACAGCCTATGGAGAGTGTTCACAAGGAACTCTCCAGCCCTACACACTGCAGAGCATGGTAACAGTGCCTCTCTCTGCAGCTAAGAGTGCAGTTTTGGGGGCAGGTGAGGGGAGTGGATCCACAGGGCAGAATCCAGAGGACTACAGCAGCAGTGGAGTAGCTGGTCCATTCTACCTCAGTGATTGAGGGGAAATGATTCCTTCACGCTCTGTGTAATCTCTTCACAAAGTCAATTAACTCTGGCCTTTTGGAGGGTGGCCCCTTAATAATGAAGATAAAATAATTTATTATTCATACACATCTATACTTGAAAGGTAGACGTTCCCATCACATCACGTCCAAAGGCACTCAGATAAGCAAGCAGCTGCTCTCATTCTTTATTGTCCCTGCTCTATCATACAAGAGAGTCAGACTTAGTTCTGAATGATGCTTTTTCACTCTGGAAGTGGGCATTAGACTTCAAGGAAAAGTCTCAGTATCCCAGTAAAAATTTACTTGAAGCAGGCACATGAGAAGAATTGAGTTTCTCACTTTTGTTTTCTGGGTTTGTAGAAGGACAGGGGATGAGTGATTGTTTCAGTGATCACCAGAGAAAGCAGGAGAATTTTAAAAAGGTTAAACAAGGGGTGGGAGGAAACATCACAGTTTAGAATGATGAAACAAACAAACAAAAACTCATGTGGACACTTCAAAAAGGCATTAGTTAATTATATTTTTAGGCAGTCATTTCCTCAGAACTGAGATCCTATGCCAGTGCATTGCATATTAAGAGGTTTACAGCCTAAGGAATATTTAATCTTGCAATAAACTGATAAACATTCTTCATAACATGCTGAAACAGGTCTCCAGACATGACATACATCATTTTCCTCTGTGAACATAAGGGACTCTTTAAAAGATCTGAATCACTTCCATAGTATGTTTACAATATTTATAATGAATCACTTTCATCATCTGAAAAGTATGTCTAACTTCCCCCCCCACACCTCCCAAAAAAGCCTGTTATTATAGCTAACCAAACAACAAATTACATGTCAGCAAATAGGTAACCACAGGATGTCAGAGCACAAGTATTCAAATTTCAATGTGAAATTTTAACATTGTGGTATATATTTATCACTATAACCCACGACTGCTGAATACTTTCTCAAATAATGTTCATAATGAATTCAAAAGCCCATGTGTATATGCACATGAAGACAGGCAGTTTGAAGACACAATGATCTGTTGATAAATGGGTAAACGTTACATAGTAAAATGTTTATAGAAGCGGCATTGAAAGAGCTTTTTGGTGGTTACACCTCCTCATCCACCCCTCCATTAACTTTAATTAAGCTTGCCATAAGCTTACAAGCCTGGTGGACTTAGAGAACTTGATCTGAAAATAAAAATAAGGGGTTTAATCACTGGGCCGGGTTTTCCAAGTTTTCATGGCTCTAATGTTTATACCCTGCACACTTATATAAACCCAAACTTCCATTACTTGCATGAGAGTCTCAGATCAATATTATAGATAAAGGTAAAGCTTAAGGTAAACGATTTCCCTGTAATATGATGGGCATAGTAATTTTAGTGTACATCAAACATATTAGGATACAGTAAGCTTGCAAAGACATAATACATTCATCAGCTATTTCTAGTGATTGATTTGTATTCCAGTTTAATTAGCCATGAAAGAGTCAATTTTTCTGAAACCTCCTTCCCCCACCCCCTTTTTTTTTTTTTTGGTTACAGATCAGTGCCACAAAAGATAATCCCCAGCTGTCAAGTTAAGGAAATTTAAAAGGTAGGTTCTAAATAAAATTGCTATCAGTCATTAATTCATTTTCATATGGACCAACTATAATTACTTCTCAAAGAGTTTATAACAGAACTCCCAACTGAAACATGCCTGATTTTCTTCTTAAATGTCTGTTTTAAAATTGGCTTTAAAGTGCTTTGCAAACAAAAAGTAGCTTGATAAAATTGAGATAATTACCTGTGGAAAGAGAGAAGAGCTGCAGTATAGCATGAAACTTATAATCTTGCCATTGCTTAACTTCTAGTAAACAACATTAAGTAACTTATAAAACGAGCATTGTACATTTGTATAGCACCAGGAAGGATAAAACTGTTTGCTATAAAGGGGGTATTTTGTTACTAAAAAAACAGTCCCACGAATGTATTCAGAAAATTCACAAAGAGCGTCCATGTTTGCTTTAACTAGCCACTACAAAAGAAGAGAAGCGGGGGACAATAGTGAGGTCCAGCTGTTGTTTTTCTTGAAGAAGTCCCAGCTCCCCATGCGGAGAAACTATACTTGAGATGAGCTGGCGGAGACAAATGTTCCGTCTACACTTTAAATGGCAGCTGGTTATTAAATGACTCCCAATAGGATGAACACTTGCTATTGACAATAAGGTAATATAAGGACCATGCAGAGCAATCAGGATGGGAATGTGAATGAAAAATCTTTAATCTGAAATTACAGCTGTCAGAGTTATATTATAAAACATGAAAGTTGCATCTGCACTTAGAATTAATGTGTCCCCAAAGCCAAGTTTCTCATAAACTGCATCTTGGAGATACATATTTTACAAATAGACACCCATCTTCCATAAATCAAACTGAACTGTAGCCTATATTAAGGAATTAAAAGGGTCATCTCTTCTGGGCTTGGTATTTGTCGAACAGTATTTGTAAATCAATGCTCATTTTTCCCAAAGTCCAGCAGATATGGTGGTAGTATTAGTTCCTAACAATATTCACTGACTTCAAGTGTCAAACAAATGACTTCAGTTCTTTTGTTACAAGCTTCAGTGTGTAAAATGGGCTTTTCAAGATCAGAAAGCATTTTCAAAAAGGCCACAATATAATAATTTGAATGAGGAGCTGTAAGAACAAAGATATTGCATTTTGTTTACAAATAGTGTGTTTCAGATATGCTTGGTTAAGCTCTACACACAATTTAAACGGTTCATCATTCTTAATGGAACCAATTTCAGATCAGATATGTACTGTGAAATTATTTACTTAGTTTCCTACACTGACCCGTTAATGATATGGACTGCTTCAGTTCATTTCCTAGGCATGCTTTCAGGAAGGCTTTGCATTGTATAAGAACAGTCGTTGTTTCTCTAGGCTGACTCTTTGCATTATATGTCTGTGATTCAGAACAGAGTAGCTCATACTTTTCAAAAATGTCGTTAAGGTTAAATACATGTTTGTATATTGGATGACAGTAATTTTGTAGCACCTGAAAACGTTGCCACCTCACTGTTTACCTCTTGAACAGCACTGGTCCCAGTACAGATCCCTGGGGGACACTATTTACTTCTCTCCATTCTGAAAACTGACCATTTATTCGCACCCTTTGGTTTTGGTCTTTTAAGCAGGTACTGATCCAGGACAAGACCTTCCCTCTTATCCCATGACTGCTTTGTTTGCTTAAGAGCCTTTGGTGAGGGACCTTGTCAAAGGCTTTCTGAAAGTCTAAGTACACTATACCCACTGGGTCATCCTTGTCCCCATGATTGTTGACCCCCTCAAAGAATTCCAATAGATTTGTGAGGCAAGCTTTGTTGACTCTTCCCCAACAAATCATTTTCATTTATGTGTCTGATAATTCTACTCTTTATTATAGTTTCAACCAATTTGCCCGGTACTGAAGTTAGGCTTACCAGCCTGTAATTGCTAGGATTGCCTTTGGAGCCTTTTGAAAAAAAAATTGGCATCACATTAGCTATCCTCCGGCAATCTAGTAGAGAAGCTCATTTAAGTGATAGGTTACATACACAGTTAGTAATTCTGCAATTTCATATTTGAGTTCCTTTGGAACTCTTGGGGGAATACCATCTGGTTATGGTGACTTATTACTATTTAATTTTTCAGTTTGTTCCAAAACGTCATCTACTGACACCTCAATCTGGGACAGTTCCTCAGATTTGTCACCTAAAAAGAATGTCTCCCTTTCAGCCTCTGCTGTGAAGGGAGATCTCCCTCACATCCTCTGCAGTGAGGACTGATGCAGAGAATTCATTAAGCTTCTCCACAATGGCCTTGTCTTCCTTGAGTGATCATTTAGCACCTTGATGGTCCAGTGGCCTCATTGATATTTTGGCAGACTTCTTGCTTCTGATGTACTTAAAAAAATTTTGCTGTTAGATTTTGAGTCTTTTGCTAGTTGCTCTTCAAAATCTTTTCTGGCCTGTTATTTATACTTTTATACTTGACTTGCCAGAGTTTCTAATCCTTTCTATTTTCCTCAGTAGGATTTGACTGCCAATATTTAAAGGATGTCTTTTTGCCTCTAACTGCTTCCTTTGCATCCGATGAAGTGGGCTGTAGCCCACGAAAGCTTATGCTCAAATAAATTCGTTAGTCTCTAAGGTGCCACAAGTACACCTGTTCTTTTTGCGGATACAGACTAACACAGCTACTACTCTGAAACCTGTCCTTTACTCTGTTCAGCCACAGTAGCATTTTTTGGTCCTTTTACTATTCTTTTTTTAGTTTGGGCTATACATTTAATATGAGCCACTATTATGGTGTTTTTAAAAAGTTTCTATGCAGCTTGTAGGCATTTCACTCTGTGACTGTTTCTTTTAATTTCCATTTAACTAGCTTCCTCATTTTTGTGTAGTCTCCCTTTCTGAAGTTAAATGCTTTTGTGGTGGGCTTCTTTGGTATCCGCCACCAGCAATGTTAAATTTAATTATATTATAGTCACTCTTACCAAATGGTTCTGCTGTATTCACCTTTTAGATCAGATCCTGTGCTCCGCTTAGGACTAAATCAAACATTGCCTCTCCCCTTGTGGGTTCCAGGACTAACTGCTCCAGAAAGCAATCATTAATGGTGTCAAGAAACTTTATGTCTGCCTCCCATCCTGAGGTGACACATACCCAGTCAATATGGAGATAGTTTTATTGAGTTTTCTATTTTTATAGACTCTCCTTATTCAAGCATGGAATTTCTATCCATGGAAATTCTATGGTGCAGTTTGATTCATTTAAGATTTTTACTATATTTGACTCCATGCTTTCTTTCCTATATAGTGCTACTCCCCCACTAGCATGACCCATTCCATCATTCCTATATATTTTTACCCTGGTATTATAGTGTGTCATTGATTGTCATCATTCCACCAAGTTACTGTGATTCCTATTATATCAATATCTTCATTTAGTACCATTCATTTATTTATTTAGGATCTCAAGTTCACAGAGTTCACAGAGATCACTCATTCACCAAACCCTGTGCTCCTGAGAGTCTTGACACAGCCATAGAGATCAAGACTAAACATCTATCTCAGCTCCACCTAATAGTCAGCTTACTACCTTTTATGTTTGTCCTGTGTTCTCCCATCCTACCCTGCTACTATCAGAATCAAAGAACTAAAGCTCCTACAACAGATCCATCCCTTCTGCTAGATCCATATACCCTAGTATACTGTATTCAGTGTAATTAACAGATCATTGAGTATTACCCAGTAAATAAAATGAACAATTCATTAAAGGTGAGCTACAAATCAAAAGTAAAAATTAAATTATGCCCAGATAGATGTGCTGTGGAAGGCATTCAACAAAGAAATATTTGTTAACTAACCATATATTGTAAAAATTTCTACTCAGTGAAAACCTATTGGTATTTTCTGGGTCACTGATGATCTCCTAGAATGCATCAGCACAAATATCAGACATCTTATTGTAAGCCCTGGGATCCATGGTCTTTGTGATGTCACAGTATAATAATGGAATAGCTTTAGTGAACCAGGAAGTACCTAAAGGATTTCACAGAAAGGAACAAAAGAAATTTTAGAATTGTAAGTTAAAACTTATTTGTGTGTGCAGAGTTTCCTCTACTGCCTGGTTAGCGAGACAGTTAGTATGTAATTCTGAGTTTAACTCAGTTTTTATTTTTGCATTGTATTTAACAGATTTATTTTATCTACACCGTGGTCAGAAAGTTATCTCACATCATGTTTTCTGGCATTGTCCAGAATTTATAAACCTTTAGAATCAGGTATAAAGAACCTTGAAAAAATGTGCAACAGTGGGCTCCAAGAACATATTTTAGGTGAGTTGATCGTTGTTAAACCAACAGTGTCAGTTGGTTAAAGTGTCCATCAACTTTGACAAACAATTATCATGTTTCACTCTTGAGGTGGCTGCACACATGTCTTGCGTGAAGGGATCCCTCTATATATTGTTTATAAAGTACTTTAGAATCTGCTCTGGATACCTGGCACTATAGACATGTACAGTCATTTTCATTTATCATTTTTGAGGCAACAAGTAGATGGGATAAATTGTCTTCTACAAGATTTTGTATATACATGTATTAACCAAAATCATATAATTTCATTGTTTGCTACTAATTTTGAAGGAGAACCAAAGATATTTAATAAAGAAATTAAGTCACATAAAAATGCATTCAAGCAACTTTAAGGCTGTGATGCACACCAGCAAAGAGCAATGCAAATAATAATAAAAATAATGTAAGAAGATTATGTATCAAGTACCTGTAGATACTCAGCATAGTGCCACACTCTTGGTGTGGCAGAGGCAGAGGAACGATTCACATATGCTCAGTGAGTTAAGAACCCCATGGAGAACACCTATCCTGGGAGCCAATCTACATGCTTCCTCATGCATTATGGGGTGCGGTTATACAAGGAGCTGCAGCCCTGGGTCCTTTCCACTTAAGAACATTAAAAAATTAGATCCTCATGAAGTGGAAATTGAGGGTAGAGAACATGGGATTTATTTTTTTAACCCTGTCCTTCTCTCCCAACCTCCTGGTCACTTGTTTGCGTCATCCACCTGGGACGCCTTGTCTTTTCTATTTAAGCTCCTTAGGACAGGGATAGTCATTTGCTATGTTTGTACAGAGCCTAGCACAATGAAGTCCAAGTTGGTTGAGACATCTAGGCCCTAAGACAATATAAATGCTAAATAATGAATAGTCAACCATGGCTTTGCTGCAAGCACCACATATGGGGTAGTATGTAGGTAGTATGCTGCCACCAGTATAATTTATATGAAAATAGATTTTCATGACAGCAAAAACTGTATTATAACTATTTACATCAGGCAAATGACAGCAAAAACTGTATTATAACTATTTACATCAGGCAAACATCAGTGAGAGGGTAAATGATTTTATTCTTGTATAAAGTTAATGAATTATTGTTTAATGTTTCATCTCTATTCTGTGGCTGGATTTTATCTGCTCTGTTGGAATTTTTTTATATATTTCTTTTTAATATTCTCAGTATAGACTCCCCAATACTTGGGAGAGTGACTTGCAAGAACAATCCCCTAAGAGATCTGGACCTGAGGAGAACTAGTTAAATAAAAAAACAGTGCAGGACTGCTGTCCTATATTAGACATCAGGTCTAGCTGCAAGTCAAGAGAGTAATGCTGCACTGATGTATGAATTAAGTTCCAGATTCAGTCTTCTCTATCTTAGGGATGCAGACACGTCTGAGATGTTCTGCAGATGCTACTTTGGACCCAGTGAAACATGTTTTCAAGGCCTTCAGGTACTCACCAATTCTCCTAGCTGACATTATAATCACCACTCTTTATAGATAAAGGAGAATTCTCCTGAACTTTTTAAGCACTAGATTCACATTCCCAAGGTAGGAGGCTTGCAAATAAGCAGAAAGAGAAAGGCATGTAAGAGTTCTTTTGAAAATCTTTTGACAGTAGGATGTGTGAATAATGAACATCTGTGTACTGGGGGGGTGGTATTGCATGCAGATAAGATGCCAAGTGGGCCTCCTCAGTACTCAGAGATAAACTGGTCTGTCAGAGACAGTAAATAGAATTGTAAATGTTAGTGTGGCAGAGCTCTTACTGGAGATTCTAAATTAAAATCTTTTCTATTTCAATGCACACTCTTATGGAAGTTTATGACTTCACAAAATGACTAATTTAATTTATTCTTTAGTTGAAATGTAGCAATATTCCTCAAGCAGAGAGATTTTGCATCTGGATGAAGAATGTAGCTCTAGTTTTATGTTGGGAAATTAGAGTTGATAATGGAAAAAAGAAAGATCAGATGCTAGGGTTACAAAGTCTGAGAGCTAGCATAAACAAGTGGGATCTGGTAATATCACATAAGATCAGTCGTGTCTGATTTTCCTCTGGTTTTGGTGGGAAGATGTAACGAGTCCAGGAGGCATCCATATTCTCTACCCTCCTTGGAGCAGAACTGCAGCTACTTTCTGGTGTTCTTTGTGTCAAAGATCTATGAGAGCCACTCCCACACATCTGAAAGACAGAAGTGCCCACTATGTCTTTCAGACACCAACTTGTGCTGAGCCTCGCATTTGCCACTCAACTCAACTGTCAAGATGTTTTCCTTACCAGGAAAATGAGGGCTAGAAGTTCAAATGTAATGGATGTGCACTCTAAAAGACAAACCCATGACACAGCAAATGAGACTTAGCTCTTCCCTGTCAGTTTATACAGGACATGGCCAAGGTGTTATTTGTCAAGAACTGTAGCAGTCTATCCCTGTTTTGAGGTAGGAAATCTCTGAAAGGCAGTCAAATTATTATCAGCTCTAGGATTTTTACGTGGAGCTTTGAACTCCTTGGATTTCCAAAGACCCTGTATAAACTGAGATGGTCCAAGTAGGCCCTCTATCTATACATGAGGCACCTGACACAAAATCTCAGCTTGCAGTAGGGGAAGGTACTCCCCCTACAAACATTTTCATGTACTGATCTGAAGTGTCTTGGATCTTTCAGAGCAGGGTCACAAGAGACATCAAACTATCCAGATGAGGTTAAAATACTGTCCTAAACCAGCTTTGGAGGGCTCTTATTCCAAGTATGGCAAATGGTATTACATAGGCACAAGAAACCAGTTGTCCCAGAAACCTCAGAAAGAAAGAAATTGGAATTTAGTGATTTTATCCTCAAAGAGGCCACTGAACTTCTGAATCTGTCTAAATTGATTAACAATTGGGCTATCACCTATTTGGCTCCTATGAACTCTACTGTCTGAATCAGTGTAAATGTAAACTTTTCTTGTTTTATTCTTAGCCATATAGATGGGGAAAGTACACAGCAGGTAGCCAGGAGATCCAGTGAAGATTGTGCTCTCACTTGCCAACTGTCTGGATAGCAATATACATGACTATCTTGTCATGTTAAGGGAAATGTCACTGTTAGGTATATTGTGAAGATTTTAGAGCAGAGAATGCAAAGGGGAGCTCTCGGTACTAATAGTGGCCTTTCCCTGTGATTAGATATTTTTGCTATATAGGCTAGACACATCAAAGGAAATAGGGGTCCTTCAGGTCAAGAGACCCAAACCAATCCTGTGGCTTTAAACATGGGATTAGACAGGTTAATGCCACCATAAAAAACGTGAACATTTTTGTGTACTTGTTCAATTTTTTAGCCTCTAGCATGGGATGAAATCCTCCTCCTCCCCCC